>NC_045554.1:41899714-41952214 GCF_009769535.1 Thamnophis elegans | reverse complement strand
AAAAATCAGTCTGCTGCTGCAAAATTTGGAGAGCCACCAATTGCTTAAACGAACCAATTTGCTTTTTGTCAACCATCGGGTGTTAATATTGACTTGTTTATGGCTCTGAGACATGAATCAATGGAGAGCATGCTAAGAGTGGGAGCAGATAGAGAGGTAGTACCCATTTATTGAGATAATTCAGGAAACACACTTGGAGAGGGAAGGAAAGTGTTTTCCACTCAGGTCTTGGGCACACAGATGAGTACATTTCTCCTGTATATAATGATTTTATTGTTCTGTAGATTTGCAGTGACCTATCTTCCATTTCACCTGATTGCCGGCTCAACTTGGAGAAGTGCTCAAATTAGCTTCGGAATTGGAATGTACGTGGATTTCCTAGCCTTCCTTCCTTCCGACTCCTCTTTTGTCTTTTACACACACCACACATATGGTATTCCTGTTGGGTTTATGGCCCTGAAAAAGAGAAAACTAAAAGTTCACCTTGGCATCGTTTAATATCTGCTGCTTCTGAGTTCTTAGCACCATTTTATAGTCAATGTATAAGTCATGAGATAGAGCATAAATTTCCAATTATTCTTCCCAGTTCTCAACAACTAAAATAGCAAATATCAACCCAAATGCTGGGAATGAGGGAGGGCAAGAGAAGGAGGGGACGACAGAGAATGAGGTGGCTGGATGGAGTCACCAAAACAGTTGGCCTGAGTTAAATGGACTCCAGAGGATGGTAGAGGACAGGAAGGCCTGGAGGAACGTTGTCCATGGGGTCGCGATGGGTCAGACACGACTTCGCAACTAACAACAACAACAAAATGTAGATCAGCTTGTATGCTCAAAATACATTTAACAGAGGCAGTCCTTGACTTATAACATAACTGGGACTGGAACCTCCTGTTTGTTTTTAACATTTCGGTGTATTTTGGCGCAAATGTCTTCAAACCTACAGATGTTTATTTCAATTTTGCCTTATTTAGGCTTCAAAAACAATTTCCCCTGATCTAATGCATATTTTGTACACGGGTTTTGTGCTCAGAATTTATTTTGCACACTGACCAATACTTGTATGTTATTCTCATGACATACAATTTGCCCCCCCCCAACCCAAAAAAAATTGTTGAAATGCTTTGCAAAATTCAGTCAAGTGTAAATTACACAAGATAATTAAAATTTGAGTTTGTGCATTTGGCTAGAAAATGTAAAATGAGATAAATACGCATTCTGATGCATATTGAATTAATTTCTAAGCCATTTGCTCAAGAGTGTAATATTTCAATTGGGCAGTGTGGGGGGGGGGAGAAATGGCTATTGTATAATCACACTGTTCAATCAAACAAATTTAGATTAAATTCATTCATAGTAGCCACTAAATTTGCTTCAAAGGAGGAACTATGCTCTTTGGCTGAAGAATACAGGTAGTCCTTGAATGAGGACCACAACTGAGCCCAAAATTTCTGTTGCTAAGTGAGACAGTTTTGAATTATGCCCCATTTTACAACCCACTTGGCCACAGTTGTTAAGTGAATCACTGCTGTTGTTAAGTCAGCAACGTGGTTGTTAAGTGACTCTGCCTTCCCTGTTGACTTAGCTTGTCAGGAGGGCGCAAAAATGGATCACATGACCTCAGGACACGGCAACCGTCATAAGTACATGCCAGTGGCCAAGTGTCTGTAATTTTGATCGCATGACCACGGGAATGCTGCAACAGCATGAACAAACAGTCCTAAGTCATTTTTTTAGTGAAAAAAAATTCAATGAAAGGTTGTAAATCAAGGACCACCTGCATTAAAGAATTCTAGTGGTTGAAAATTGGAAGGGGCCCTGGTGCTCTCTGAACTTGGTTGATTTCTTGCAGACATTTCATTACCCAACTAGGTAACATCATCAGTGATAGAAGGAAATTGGGGTTTGCAGGGAGGAGGAAGAAGAAGTGGAGGAGGAGGATTGTGGAGTCCTTGGTGCTCTCTGAACGTGGTTGTTTTCTTGCAGATGTTTCATTACCCAAACTAGGTAACATCATCAGTGCTAGTGGAAAGTTTTAATTGTTTCATTTCTGTGGCTTGTGGCTGCAGCATGCTTGATTTTTAATCACTGGGAACAGAACAGAAGTTATCATGAAGTACAGCCCAATTCTTAGTAGTTTGCAACTAGCTGGAAATAATTGGGCTGAGAGTCCCATCCAGACAGTGCAATGCCTCTGGCATTTCTTGAGCACTATACTTAATTGCTTTGCTGATATTGGTAAGTAGTCCGTAGGGTGACGAGGCAGTAAAGCTACAATAGACATAGAACATGTGGGGAGGAAAATGTGTTGTCTAAAGTCACTAAAGTGACCATGTTTGGTAAGTCATTTGACAAAAGGAAATGGAGATAAAATAAAGGGATTTTTTTACAGTCAAGAAGCGAACCTTCTCTTAAAGAAGACTCTGGAAAGAGTGCAGAGAAGAGTGAAAAAGAGGGAAGGGCTGAAGGTTAGAATGGTTGCAGGAACTGTGTATGTCTAGTCTAGTATATCTCAATGGCTAAGAGGTTGTTGATCAGAAAGGTTAGCAATAGCAATAGCAGTTAGACTTATATACCACTTCATAGGGCTTTCAGTAAACCTCTCTAAGCGGTTTACAGAGTCAGCATTATTGCCCCCAATAATCCAGGTCCTCATTTTACCCACCTCGGAAGGATGGAAGGCTGAGTCAACCCTGAGCCGGTGAGATTTGAACAGCCGAACTGCAGAACTGCAGTCAGCTGAAGTAGCCTGCAGTGCTGCATTTAACCACTGTGCCACCTCGTTTGGCAGTTCAAATCCCTAGCGCCGTGTAACAGAGTGAGCTCCCGTTACTTGTCCCAGATTCTGCCAACCTAGCAGTTCGAAAGCACATAAAAAATGCAAGGAGAAAAATAGGAACCTCCTTCGGTGGGAAGGGAACAGCGTTCCGTGCACCTTCGGCATTGAGTCATACTGGCCACATGACCATGGAGACGTCTTCGGACAGCGCTGGCTCTTTGGCTTTGAAACGGAGATGAGCACCGCCCCCTAGAGTTGGGAACGACTAACACATATGTGTGAAGAACGAGGGCTGACATGATAGCAGCCTTCCAATATCTGAAGGGCTGCGCCAAAGAAGAGGGGGTTAACCTATTTTCCAAAGCTTCAGAAGGTAACACAAGAAGCAATTGATGGAAACTGAGCAAAGAGAGAAGCAACGTAGAACTAAGGAGAACTTTCCTGACAATAAGAACAATCAACCAGTGGAAGGACTCACCTTCGGAAGTTGTAGGTGCTCCAACCCTGGAGGGTTTTAAGAAGGGACTGGACAACCATTTGTCTAAAATGGTATAGATTGAGCAAGGGATTGGAGTAGAAGACCTCCAAGGTCTCTTCCAACTCCGTTATTCTGTTAAAATCTCTTTTCCCTCCATCCCCACTGACCATCCTCAAGAAATCAATTGATAGATTTCTTAAAGTTTTTTTTTGGCGGGGGGAAGCTGGTGGGGGTTCTAAAGTTTTCCAGGTCGCGCTTAAATTATTCTGGAGACATAGTTGGCATTTCCCAGACTTCTTGGATGACACCTGTCATTGTCTGTATCGGTCTGACCGTCTTCAGGATGTTAGTTAGAAGACAAAGTTCCAGCTGCAGATTTGGTGTAGGGAGGGGGGGACAGTCAGATGTTTCCCACTGCATTTGGCAACTCATAAAGGGGATGGATGGGGTTGAGTGATTGGCTTGAGTTTTTGAAGGCTTAGACCCAAGTTGGATCATTGGCAAGGGATGATCTTGGTCAATAGTGAATAGATGGGAGAATGGTTTGGTTTCTTTGAGAAGTATCACTCTTGGGTGCTTCCACAGAAGCTTAATGCGTCTATAATTCTTGAAGCAGAATATGTGAAAATTTACATATCTCAGCAGACTATTACAGTCTCCATATTCCATCCATCATAGCAACTGTTATTAGTGAACAGTGCCTTTAAAATAAACAATAAATCTCTCATCTCTTTCAAGTTCGGCTCTATTCCCAGTGACTTGATGGAGCTATCCACGCAGTTTTCTTGGCAACAGTTTGCGGAAATATTGGCCATTGTCTTCTTCTGATATGAAAGCCAGTTTGGTGTACGGGTGAAGGAGCTGGCCGAGAAACCAAGAGATTGTGAGTTCTAGTCCTTCCTTAGGCCAATAAGAGTTGTTCCATTGATTAACTGTTCTAACTGTCAGGAAATTTCTCTTCAGTTCTAAGTTGCTTCTCTCCTTGATTAGTTTCCACCCATTGCTTCTTGTTCTACCCTCAGGTGCCTTGGAGAATAGCTTGACTCCCTCTTCTTTGTGGCAACCCCTGAAATATTGGAACACTGCTATCATGTCTCCCCTGGTCCTTCTTCTCATTAAACTAGACATACCCAGTTCCTACAACCATTCCTTATATGTTTTAGTCTCCAGTCCCCTCATCATCCTTGATGAGTTTCCATCTGTTGCTTCTTGTTCTACTCTCAGGTGCCTTGGAGAATAGGTTGTGACTCCAGTTGTGGGATTCAAATAATTTAACAACCAGTTCTCTGCCCTTATGACCAGCTAGGTGGGCATGGCTGGGTGGTCATGTGACTGGGTGGGCGTGGCCAACTCAACATCACTCACATCGAGGGGCGCTTCACCTCGCCCAATGTTTTGTGACTGCAATGGTCATAACTGTGAAAAACGTGGATGTGTGAATAAATATGCTAGTCTTGAAAGCATCCTAAAATTCATCCTCATTTTTATTTCTATGGGACCCCCAAAGAATCTTTTTTTTTAAACGTGCAAGAATATCTGAGAGATTTGGACTGCAATTATTTCCCATGGGGGAACAATTGATGCTAAGGGATCATTGCAAAATGCAACTTTAATTCTCTGTGATGGGTGTTTGGTTTTGTTGAGGGGAGGGGAGGGGAGAGAAACAGGTGAGACTTTAAAATCCATGTTGAAACGGGCAGATAATTGGGCTAATTCAACACAAAGCTGTTTCGGGAGGCTTTATTGGACATCTGACTGTCAACGTGATGGAGTAAATTGGAGCCATGAAGGATCTTGATTCCAATCTATTATTGTTGAGGGAAAGCTCGGCTTTCTGTAGAGTCCTTTCATTGGTGTTTTTTTTTTTCATCTCGTAGACTACACCTGGAGTCTAAGCCAGACAAACAATCTCACTCTAAGCTGCCTGCTGTGCCCCAGTGTGATTTTTCCAACCTTCATAGATCAGCCGACTCAAGTTGAACGGCCAGCTCCTGTGGAGTGCGGGGGAAAAAAAACCCCAAAACTTTTCTATAAAAAATGGGGAAATTGTGCTCAGTGTTACCTTCAAGGTTAACATCGCAAGGCCGCTCTTCTAGACTTCTTCACAAGTGAAAAAAAAAAAGCTCTTCCGATTGGATCATGCTACAACAGCGGGTCAGGAGGAAAGGTACCCATGTAATACACGCCAGAATATTCTGGGTCTGGTCAGTGGATTCTTGGGAGGTCACAAACTTGATCTTAAGAGCCGAGGTGGCGCAGTGGTTAGGGTGCAGTACTGCAGGCCACTTCAGCTGACTGTTATCTTGCAGTTCAGCGGTTCTAATCTCACCGGCTCAAGGTTGACTCAGCCTTCCATCCTTCCGAGGTGGGTGAAATGAGGACCCAGACTGTGGGGGCGATATGCTGACTCTGTAAACCACTTAGAGAGGGCTGAAAGCCCTATGAAGCGGTATATAAGTCTAACTGCTATTGCTATTGATCTGAGAAACTTCGGTGTTGGAAGTCATGTCTGAAAAACACTGGTAGAATCCCACCCCTGCTCAGAAGTGTTGGACTATATGGTACCACCCACCCCCCACACACATCTGCAAGATGGCTGGATGGAAATTATGGAGATAAGTAGGTGTTAGGCCTGGAGCCATCTTTCTTTTGGATCTTTGGCCTGCCAAACTTTCTATTATTCTACTATGTATTTTCTATTGTGGGAAAATGGGGGGTGGGTGGGTGGTACGGAGTTAGATAATATGTAGCCATAACAATAGAGCCGAGGTGGCGCAGTGGTTAAATGCAGCACTGCAGGCTACTTCAGCTGACTGCAGTTCTGCAGTTCGGCTGTTCAAATCTCACCGGCTCAGGGTTGACTCAGCCTTCCATCCTTCCAAGGTGGGTAAAATGAGGACCCGGATTGTTGGGGGCAATATGCTGACTCTGTAAACCGCATAGAGAGGGCTGAAAGCCCCATGAAGCGGTATATAAGTCTAACTGCTATTGCTATTGCTATATTCCTTCTAGAAAGCCAAGGTCATCCTTTGACTCTGCACCTCTGCACCTGACCGGAACTGGATGGGTGGAACTGCCAGCAGGGCAGTGGGAGATTGGGCCACGTGATGGACTTGTGGGCATGGGGGCAAGATCTTAAACTTTTAACTGGGTGGGGAAAACCGGGAAGCTTTCAGATTTGGGTTTCCCCAGATGTGCCAACGTGGCTCTCTTAATAAATTGGAACTTTGAGCAATACTTTGCCTCGGATTCTGATGTACTTTTGGATGCTATTTGGAACCCTGGCAATAAGAACATGGTAGCTCTCGAAGTTAGGATGCTGGGTTGGAGGTTAGCAAGCCCGCATTCAAGACCTGAATGCTGCCAGGGGGTGGGGCGAGCTCCTGTCCTTCACTCCAGCTCCTCCCATTGACATCAAAGGAGCCCCTAACTGGTTGTCCCCCGAGTATTGGTGATGTCACCGACTAATCCTTTCAACCGAGAAGCGCTTCGGTGTTTCTGACATGGGGGGGAGGGAGTTTTGATCTAGTAGGGCTTTTTATTGGATTTCTGGTGCTACAGGCATTTCCTTTCTTCCCATTTAAAGTCCTTCCCAGGCTGCTGGGAGCCAAGGTGGCGCAGTGGTTAGAGTGCTGTACTGCAGCCACTTCAGCTGACTGTTATCTGCAGTTCGGCGGTTCAAATCTCACCGGCTCAGGGTTGACTCAGCCTTCCATCCTTTTGAGGTGGGTAAAATGAGGACCCAGACTGTGGGGGCGATATGCTGACTCTGTAAACTGCTTAGAGAGGGCTGAAAGCCCTATGAAGCGGTATATAAGTCTAACTGCTATTGCTATTGCTATTGCTGCTGCTTCTTCTGACCACGGCTTCTCATTAAAAGAATTCAAATAGCTAAACCTTCTAGAACTATTTTCATAACAACACAATTTTTCAAAGGTGGGGTTAAAGACAGCCTGTTTTATTTGGCCGATCACATTTTTAATCACAACGCCTTTTTGCAAGGTCAGTCTTGAAGTCAACAAAGGCACTGGAGGTTGGATTTATAGTGCTTTCTCACCGCCCCGTCCTACTTGCAATGTTTTTGGTCAAATATGCAGATTCAACCAGCAGACAGGACACGAAAACTGTGAAGGTGCTGACCTCTTGAATATGGAAAAGATGTAGCTAAGGTGAACTGCAATCATCTCTCTCAGTCTGATAGGATCAGGAACGAGGCCAGTGTTATGCCTTGTGGGAGAAGAAATAGGTGTGCCACCAGCTGGAAGCCTTCATTAATTACACACATTGTAATGATTATCCTGGAAAGAAAAGTAACGGAGCATTCCAAGGGTTTTTGCACTGAAAAGATCTTGCCTATTAGCTCCATAAAAGGGAGGCTGTGGCTCAGTGGCTAAGATGCTGAGCTTGTCGATTAGAAAGGTTGGCAGTTTGGCGGTTCGAATCCCTAGTGCTGCGTAACGGAGTGAGTCTCGTTACTTGTCCCAGCTTCTGCCAACCAAGCAGTTCGAAAGCATGTAAAAAATGCAAGAAGCAAAATAGGAACAACCATCTCTCTGTTTCATCAACAGACAACGTGCCCCCCCTCGTACTATGTTTACCCTGTTTCTTTTAGAGTAATCAAAGCCTCTCCATGACCTTTCCTTCTTTTCTTTTAAAACAATGGCCCCAAGTTTCATTAAAGGTTTTACCATGACTTCATTCTTCTCTTCCTCCTTCTCTCCACAATCTATATTTTTAACCTTATGGGAGATCCCTTGAATTGATTTCGCTTTCCGAGGCATCATCCCGATTATGAAATATTGGTTCCCGCGGGAAAGTTCTTTTGCAAGGGTCGCCTCTCCTTCTCCCCACCCCTCCCATTAACAATATCTCCTCAGTAATTGTCTGGTATCATCCGACAATCAATGAGACTTTTCTGGGTCTTAGAATCAGACTAGGGAGAAAAATATAATAGGTGGTCATATAGCTTTGCGCAACACTGTTCTAAGCAATATGTGTTTTGAGTTGCAGGTTCATTCAGAAGATATTCGGCAGGGAAAAAATTCCGAGGGTAAGGCTAAGCATTCACGGGGACAATTTTTTTGCTTTCTAAGCTTGACTCATCAATCAGGAGGCTGTGAGTTCGATCCTAGGCAGAGGCAGATATTTGTCTCTGTGGACACAATAGCAATAGCAGTTAGACTTATATACCGCTTCATAGGGCTTTCAGCCCTCTCTAAGCGGTTTACAGAGTCAGCATATTGCCCCCAACAATCCGGGTCCTCATTTCACCCACCTCGGAAGGATGGAAGACTGAGTCAACCTTGAGCCGGTGAGATTTGAACCGCCGAACTGCAGATAGCAGTCAGCTGAAGTGGCCTGCAGTACTGCACTCTAACCACTGCGCCACCTCGGCTCTGCTGAAGATCTGCTGAAGAAAACTCTGCACTGGCAACGGGAAAGGCATCTGGCCAGTAAAACATTCCATTCAGTTGCCCAGACTTCACCCCACAAGGGATTATGGGGTCGTTAAAAGAAAGAAGATGTAGCTTGACTCACCAACCTGCAATCACTAAAGAGTACAGGTAGTCCTCAACTTGCAACAGTTCATTTAGTGACCGTTCAACAGCAGGCAAAAATGTGACCGTTTTTCATATTTATGACCGTTGCAACATCCCCATGGTCACGTGATCAAAATCCAGGTGCTTGGCAACGGACTCATGTTTATGATGGTTGCAGTGTCCCTGGATCATGGGATCCCCTTTTGAGACCTTCTGACGAGCAAAGTCAATGGGGAAACTGTATTCGTTTAGCAACGGTCTTGCTCACTTAACAACAGCAGTAGTTCACTTAATATAGGCATGTCAAACTCAATTTCATTGAGGGCCACATCAGGGTTGTGTTTGACCTCACGGGGCCGGACTGGTCGTGGCCAGGGTAGGTGTGGCGGATCACTCATGTCCGGGGCACCTGTGGCGGCCGAAGCACTCTACCAAAGAAAACGGGCTTCCGAGCTACATTTTCGGCTGCAATGGCCTCCTACAACTCTCTGCCAGGGAAAACAGAGCTTGGGAAGACCTCCATTTTTTCTGGCAGAGGCACTGCAGGCCAATCTTTCACTGTTTTCAGGGCAGCCCTGAGGGCCAAATCTAATCACCCGGTGGACCGGATCCGGCCCCCGGGCCTTGAGTTTGACACGCCTGAATTAATACCTGTGGCACGGAAGGTCACCAAATGGGGCAACATTCATGTAACACACAGCGGTGGGATTCAAAAATTTTTAATACCAGTTCTGTGGGTGTGGCAGGGAAAGGTTACTGCAAAATCCCCATCCCCTCCCAATCAACTGGGACTCCAGAGGCAGAGAATAGATGGGGCGGGGCCAGCCAGAGATTGTATTTACTGGTTCTCCGAACTACTCAAATTTTCCACTACTGGTTCTCCAGAACTCATCAGAACCTGCTGAACACCACCTCTGGCAACACACATCTTGCTTAGCAACAGAAATTTTGGATTCGGTTGTGGTCATATGTCATGGATTATCTGTATATCTATATCTGCTTTCATTCCAGCTTCACCTCTCTTGTCTGTCTCTTGAAAGTCATCCTTTCTGATTCTTCAGCACCAAAGAATCACTGTTTCCCTTCCCTTACACGATCAGCCCTCTGTCCTTTGAGCTGCCTGCTTGTCACAAAATCCACATTGCCTCAAAGTGGTCAAATGTCCATCTAAGTATGGCATCACCTTGGTGCATCCTTTGATCAAGTTTCACCTTTTATTTCTTTCATTCCAGGAATGGCTTCACTCTCCCCTTCCTTCCTTGGCTGGCGTTTCTGCAGATGAATTTCTTTTTTTTTTCCACCCTGCTGTTTCAGGGAGAAGAGAAGAACAATAAACAGGTGCAGTTAATAGTATCTCCCCCCCCCCCGGGTCTTTGATCTATAAGGGATTCAAGGCTGTATAATTTAGGATATTAAGAATTAGATTTTAAGGGAAATGACAACTAACAATCAAGATAATGTGAAGTGTTAATACCACTTTATAATGCCTTGGTAAGGCCATACTTGGAATATACTGCGTTCAGTTTTGGTTACCACGATGTAGAAAAGATGTGGAGACTCTGGAAAGAGTGCAGAGAAGAGCAACAAAGATGATTAGGGGACTGGCGACTAAAACATATGAAGGTTGCAGGAACTGGGTACGTCTAGTTGAATGAAAAGAAGGACTAGGGGAGACATGATAGCAGTCTTCAAATATCTCAGGGGTTGCCACAAAGAAGAGGGGGTCAATTTGTTTTCCAAAGCACTTGAGGGTAGGACAAGAAGTGAGGGGTGGAAACTAATCAACGAGAGAACCAATGTATCAGTTCGAACAATTAATCCGTGCCTCCAGAAGTTGTGAATCAGTGATGGGATTCAAATAATTTTAGCAACCGGTTCTCTTCCCAGTGACCAGCTGGGTAGGTGGGGCTAGGTGGTCATGTGACTATGTGGGTGTGGCCAACTCAATGTCACTCACATCAATGGGCGCTTCGCCTTAGCTGTTACAATGTAATAAGGGTTAACCGGAGAGGCAGTTTCTGTAAGCAGGGCAATAAAGATGAGGCTGGAAACAACACCAGAATGTTTCCTTCCTGCCTTCCATACAGGATTAACCCTGTAAAGTGGAAAAAAACAAAAGGAGATTTCTTCCAACAACCGGTTCTCCGAACTGCTTAGAAAGTTAACAACCAGTTCTCCCAAATAGGTGCGAACCGGCTGAATCTCACCACTGTTGTGAATGCTCCAACACTGGAAGTTTTTAAGAAGATGTTGGATAATCATCTGTCTGAAATGATATAAGGTTTCCTGCCTAAGCAGGGAGTTGGACTAGAAGACCTCCAACGTCCCTTCCAACTCTGTTATTCTATTCTATTCTATTCTATTCCATTCCATTCCATTCTATTGCATTCCATTCCAAATCCTATTCTAGATTAGATTGTACTCTACTCTCACTTTATTCTATTCCAAACAATAGCAAGTAAACTAAGAGAACCATGGTCACCAGAGATCCATAAACCTTCAGAGAGAACTGAGTGGAGGATCCCACTTCTTATTGGGTTCTCCTTTCATGGGACCCTTTACAAGGCAAACTTCTTATTGATTTCCTAAAACACGACAGGCTCCGTGAATGTAAAACAGTTCCCACCCCAAAGTCGGCCATGGGTTCAATCCAGTAGGGCTTGGGTTATGTTCTCAGATTTCAAGAACAGTCAGTTCAAAGCAGTGGTGGGTTTCAAAAATTGTTTGAACCTACTCTGTGGGTGTGGCCTCCTTTGTGGGAGTGGCTTGCTGCCCATGTGACTGGATGGGAGTGGCTTGCCGCCCATGTGACCGGATTTGAAGAAGCCGACGACACTTGTCAGAACCACCTTAAATTATCTCACACACAGCACTGGCATGCATAAGAATATGATGTAAACTTGTTTTTTAAAAGGCATCTTTGGTTTGCGTTAAAACAACTTTAACACCCGCAATGTTCTGATTGCACCACAAACGCAGTAGTCATCCTTACCTTTCACAGAGGCCCTGAGTTTTATAAATATGAGCATGAGAGTGTAGAATAATCATATCCAAGGACCAGTGGTGGGTTTCAAAAAAATTTGGAACCTCTTCTGTAGATGTGGCCTGCTTTCTGGGTCCACTGGTGGAACCTTTTCTAACCGGTTCGGTAGATTTGACGAACCGGTTCTACCGAATAGGTGTGAACTGGTAGGAACCCACCTCTGGTTCAAAGGGATAATGTTGAAGGAAAGGGAGATTATCAGGGGTGAAATCCTCCCGGTTTGGCCCAGTTCGACCGAACCAGTAGGGACGATTGTCCTTGGTTCTGCAAACCAGTACTAAAACAAAGCTTCCGACAATTGCGCGGCTCACAGCTGATCCATGTGATTGTCAGAAACTCCCCCCCAGTCACGTGACACTCTTCCCCTCAAGCCACACCCACACAGAACCGGTGGGGGAAAAATAGAGATTTCACCACTGGAGATTAATGGAGACATGAGATAAATAATCCATTGCCTACACTGTTATCCAGCAATAGTTTGGCAGTTTGCTAAACTGATGAAGCCAAGGTTCCACAGATAATAGCAGCCTGTAAAAAGAAAAAGAAAAAAAAAGAAGAAGAATCATGTTTTTATTTTCCTCTCTGGGAAAAAAAAAAACCCTGCCGCTCTCTACGAGACATTTCAAAGGTGCAGTTGACATAAATAACTACCAAATGGCCTCACCCCCATCGCGCCGAACCTATAAATACAATTGGAAGAATTGCAATCGCTTACTTTACAGGAATGGCTGCGGCACGCTCTTCGGGAGAAGATTAGGGATTGCTTGCAAGCCAACCTATGTTTCTTTAGGGAGACGATCCACAATGTTAGACAAGCTTCCCTTTAAAAGACATTCTTGCTCGGAGGAGCCCTTTGGGATGAAGAACATAAAAGAAATCTCCACAAACCTTTAGGGGAACTAATTGGCCAGAGGCATCCAAAATAAAGGCTTTCACTGCAGATCCAACAACATGGAGGAGAGTTTGTCTGTTTGTTCTAACCCAGTGATGGAGAATCTTTTTGGTACTGAGTGCCCAAACCGAAACATGCATGCACACACATGCGCATGTGTGCCGGAGCCCCAGAAACTTGAAGACCAGCTGGCCAGAGCGCATACATGCGCTGGAAACCAGAACAGCAGCTGGTGAGGGCATGCGTGCCCACAGAGAGGCCTTTGCGCGCCACCTCTGGCACACGTGTCATAGGTTCGCCATCACACGTTTAACCCAAACACCTAAATATGGGTTTGAACGTTGCATGCAGAAACTGGAGGTGTTCACGGTTGAAAATAAGTATGTTAGATATCTCTTGTTGGAAGAAATATCCATCTGGTTCAGTTCCAAGCAGGGAGAAAGACACTGGAAACATGGAGGCTGATTGTCCCCCTGTGGCCTTACTCCCAAGTCGACCCCTGTTCTTTAGCCATTCCCTTCGCCTGGCAAATCTGCGCATATGCACACTGGGAACAGGTTCCAACTGTTCTTCTGCCTCACTGATGTCTGACTCTGAAGGCAGCTGATAACTGGCATACGGCTCTGTCCTCCTCTCTGCCTCCAACACAGAGCCCTCTTCAGAGCCTTCCCCAGACTCCAGGGCTGGCCCATGTTCCTCCTCAACCTCCTCACTGTCCGAATCTGTTGCCAGCTCTGCTGGCCACAATGGGGCCACAACAAAGGGAGAAACTGATTCTGTCAATTGCCCACTTCTCTGGCCGTGAGACGGACATGAGGAACGTCCTTCTTTCAAACTCTGGGTCAACAAGCATTGATCAGGAAAAAGAATGAAGGCGGACAAAGGCCCAGGGAATACTGTGAGCCAAAGTGATGCTTCATCACCTGGACCCAGGTGAGACGGTCATATTTCTCCTTTGAAATGATTTTTTGTGGGGGGAGTTCGTTTCTGAAAGTAGCGGAGAAAACCATGGGGTTTGCCGGTGTCTGAAAAGAAGTGGCGAGAATTCTTGGCCTTCTTGGCAGCCGAGTAGCCTGCAGGAAACCTTCTCCTCCTCCCTCTTCCATCCATCTTGGTTTGATTACTGGTTTATTGAGTCCCTTGTACCTTGAGAGATTTAAAAAAAACACACACAGCTAGGTGTGAGTGAGAAACGAGGGGATGCAGTCTGCTCGGAATATAAGTCAGACATCAAAAATGGCTTTTGAAGTGCAGGAGAAATGAGCCCTCGCTTTGTCACCCCAGCAGATATTGCTGGAGGCAAGGAAGTGGAAGGAAAAGCAATATTTGCACTGTGCAAAGGCCACATCCTCTTACCTGAATAGCTATCTGTTCTTGAGGAATCGTGAATTCCACCTGTTTCAAGGCAGACGTCTGCCTGAGGGCCATCAGATGGGCGGGTTGAAGGGACAAATCCGCTTTTTCTTCCTCCGCTGGTCTCGGTTTTTGTAGACAAGGCACCTGCTGCTTTCTGCTAATAACTGAAGGACTAGCTCAAGACAACGACTGATTAATGGGGGAAGCAGAATGGCCTTCTGTTCTTCGTAGCGCGAGAAGAAGAGGTCCTGAATTTCTCCAGAAATGGTTAGGAGCATCAAGGGTAGAACCAAAAGGACAATGAAACGGAAGGGCTTCCCTCTGTCTTGAAAGGTTTCGTGTTTAAAAGAGTGGAGAAGAGCAACAAAGATGCTTAGGGGACTGGAGGCTAAAACATATGAAGAACGGTTGCAGGAATTGGGTATGTTTAGTTGAACGAGAAAAGATAGAATAGAATGGAATGGAATGGAATGGAATGGAATAGAATAGAATAGAATAGAATAACAGAGTTGGAAGGGACCTTGGAGGTCTTCTAGTCCAACCTCCTGCTTAGGCAGGAAACCCTACATCACTTCAGACAAATGGTTATCCAACCTCTTCTTAACAACTTTCAGTGTTGAAGCATTCACAACTTCTGAAGGCAAGTTGTTCCACTGATTAATTGTTCTAAGTGTCAAGAAATTTCTCCTTAGTTCTAAGTTGCTTCTCTCCTTGATTAGTTTCTACCCATTGCTTCTTGTCCTGCCCTCAGGTGCCTTGGAGAATAGCTTGACTCCCTCTTCTTTGTGGCAGCCCCTCAAATATTGCAACACTGCTATCATGTCTCCCCTAGTCCTTCTTTTCATTAAACTAGACATACCCAGTTCCTGCAACCGTTCTTCATATGTTTTAACCTCCAGTCCCCTAATCATCTTTGTTGCTCTTCTCTGCACTCTTTCTAGAGTCTCCACATCTTTTCTAAAGTGACCAAAACTGAATGCAGTATTCCAAGTGTGGCCTTACCAAGGCATTGTAAAGCAGTATTTATAATAAAAGAAGGACTAGGGGTGACGTGAAAGCAGTCTTCCAATATGTAGGGGGCTTCTATAAAGAAAAGGGGGGGCAACCAATTCTCCAAAGCACCTGAAGGCAGGACAAGAAGCAATGGATGGAAACCGATCAAGGAGAAAACCAACCTAGAACTATCATTTCCTGGTCATGAAAACAATTAATTGGTGGAACAATTTGCCTCCAGAAGCTGTGGATGCTCCAAACACTGGAAGTTTTAAAGAAGAGATTGAGCCACCATTTGTCTGAAATGGTATTGGCTGTCCTGTTTGATAGGGGGCTGGATTAGAAGATCTCTAAGGTCCCTTCCAACTCTGTTATTCTGTTATTTGCAAGATAGGCTTTCCTGCGAAAAGAAGGGTTAGCAATAGCAATAGAGTTAGACTTATATACCACTTCATAGGGCTTTTAGCCCTCTCTAAGCAGTTTACAGAGTCAGCATATCGCCCCCAACAATCCGGGTCCTCATTTTACCCACCTCGAAAGGATGGAAGGCTGAGTCAACCTTGAGCCGGTGAGATTTGAACAGCCGAACTGCAGAACTGCAGTCAGCTGAAGTAGCCTGCAGTGCTGCACTCTAACCACTGCGCCACCTCAGCTCCTTGGGAGACCCTTCTCTGCGTGCTTTTGCCATCCCTCTGGGTCGCTGTCACTGATTTATGTCATGACACGAATTGTCTCATTGGCCCTCATGAAGCCATGGCAATGCAATTTCTTTGCGGAGGATTCCCAGCTTCGAAAAAGAAGATACAGCCAGAAAAAGTGGGAAAAAGAAAAGGGTAAATATTTTCACTGTCTTGATGGCTTGGGAGGGAGGCTTTATTTTCCTCTAAATTGCAAATCCCCCCCATCAAAGAAAACCTGAGTCAGGGAATAGCTAAACACAATCCCAGAAAGCAGAGAATCTGCGCTCTTGCAACTTTAGTAAAATCTACCACGTTTAATAAAACCTCTCCACTGCTCAGCCTTGATCTTGAAACCTTCCTGAGCTCAAGTAGATGAGATGCTATCATGCAAGCAAGTAACAATTAATGTTTACAGGACAGCAGGCCAAGGTCCAGAGCTGAATCAGGTTTGGAGTGGATTGAAGGATGAAAGAGTTTTTACTTTTCCTCCTGAGGAGAGGAGAGGCAGGCTAAAAATATGCATATGATTGCTGAATAACAGAATAACAGAGTTGAAAGGGACCTTGGAGTTCTTCTAGTCCAACCCTCTGCTCAAGCAGGAAACCCTATATTATTTCAGTCAAATGGGACTTCCTGGGTGGAACTTACTGATGGAAGCAGCTAAACATAGCTGCTCCCGAGTTACCAGTCGCGTTATCTGTTCAGATGATCACCTATCAGACATCTGACAGACACCTTACTCTTCGGGCAAGAAGGGAAGGAGATAAGTTTTGTCGAGCAAATGCCTTTCTGATCTTTGCAGCTTCTGTGACTGCGAAGAGAGAGGGAGGCCAGCTGAAGGCAGAACTGTTCCGTGCTGGAAATCTCCAGCTGCTTTGCAGCACAAAGTAAGCGTCCCTCCCACTCAGACCAAAGATTGAATTACTTGATTATTTCAGTCAAATGGTTGCCCAATTTCTTCTTAATTATTTAATAAAATAGGAGCAATAGCCCTTAGACTTATATACTGCTTCACAGTGTTTTACAGCCTTTTCTAAGTGGTTTACCGAGTTAGTATATTGCCCCCAACAATCTCGCTCCTCATTTTACCCACTCAGAAGGATGGAAGGAGTCAACCTTGGGCCGGTAAGGATTGAACTGCTGGCAGTGGGCAGAGTTAGCCTGGAATGCTGCATTCTAACCACTGCACCACCACAGCTCGTAGTTCAATCTTATTAGTTGGATTCTTAGCTACCTCCTTAGGGAAGGGGAGAATGGGGAAATTCAATCTTTTCCCCCTCTGTTGCAACTCTGGACTGCTGGAAGGGAAGGCAGATCATATCAAAGTTCTCAGAGCATTGAAAAGGGAAGAAAAAATCATTATAGCAATAGCACTTAGACTTATATACCACTTCACAATACTTTACAGCCCTCCCTAAGCAGTTTACAGGGTCACCCTACTGCCCCCAACAATCTGGATCCTCATTTTACCCACCTCGGAAGGATGGAAGGCTGAGTCAACCTTGAGCCTGGTGAGATTTGATCTGTCAAATTGTAGGCAGCCGGCAGTCAGCAGAAGTAGCCTGCAGTACTGCATTCTAACCACTGTGCCACCTCAGCTCTTAAATCAAACAATCAATTAACCAACCAATCAATCAATCTAGTAGTTCACTGGTTCAGAGAAGACAAAAAAGAATTATTGGAAACTTTCTCTGAAAAATCTGCCCAGCCAGTTTTTGTGAGTATTCTCTTTGAACTGGCACATTATTTCTACCCTTTGGAGTGGAAGCAAACAGATATTTGTGCATCACTTCTGGTAACTGATATAAAATTTTGGCCATATTTTTTGTTGTTAGTTGCAAAGTCATGTCCGATCCATCGCAACCCCATGGACAATGTTCCTCCAGGCCTTCCTGTCCTCTACCATCCTCTGGAGTCCATTTAAGCTCACACCTACAGCTTCGGTGACTCCATCCAGCCACCTCATTCTCTGTCGTCCCTTCTTCTTTTGCCCTCCATCATTTCCAGCATGAGTCTCTTCTCCAGTGAGTCCTTCCTTCTCATTAGGTGGCCAAAGTATTTGAGTTTCCTCTTCAGGATCTGGCCTTCTAAAGAGCAGTCAGGGTTGATCTCCTCTAGGACTGACCAGTTGGCTCGCCTTGCAGTCCAAGGGACTTGCAGGAGTCTTCTCCAGCACCAGAGTTCAAAGGCCTCCATTCTTTGGCCCTCAGCCTTCCTTAGGGTCCAACTTTCACAGCCATCCATTGCCACTGGGAAAGCCATAACCTTGACTAGACACACTTTTATTGGCAATGGTGATGTCTCTGCTTTTTAGTATGCTGCCTAGATTTGCCAGACAGCAAATCTAGGTGCCTCTGTATTACTGGGCTAATGACCACCATCCCTGGATGTTTTGAGGGGTGGGGAAAGTGGGGTTGGGGAAACACCTAGAAGTTGCAAAAGGGAAGAAGGCATCTGTCCTTGCATTCAGCTGGATACCTGAGACTAATTAATATTCACGGGCTGCTGTCAGAAATGAGAACTGCCAACCCTTTTCACCTCAGTTTTAATTACAACGTCAGCGTTGGAGAATTCCTTCCGGAGGGTTCCCACCTCTCCGCCAGCCGATTTCTGACTTACACTACCTCGCCTCCCTACCATTGTCTGCCGCATTCTCAATTCATGATCTGCTGTCATTATGTTGTAATTACTCTAATGCATCTTCACTCTGCAGCTCCGGGTGAGACGGGGGAGGAGGGAAAGGAAAGGAAAAGAAAGGGGAATACAACACCCATCAGACCAGGCAATTAGAGAACAGAGATGTTAACATAAGCGGTGAATTTACTTCATCTCATCGTAATTGACCAAGTGTGTGTGTGTGTGTGTCTGTCTGTCTGTCTGTCTGTCTGTGTACGCATGTCAAACAGAAATGTTGATAGGCCCCAGGGATACATGGGGGACTTGGAGATTAAACAAGAAGCTTGAAAATGAACTATTCCTCCAGAAAGGGTTTAGAACTTGAGTATCCAAGCTTGCCAACTTGAAGACTTGGGGACTCCAAGTCCCGGAAATCCCCAGCCAGTTCTGGAATTCTGGGAGTTGAAGTCCACAAGTCTTAAAGTTACTAAGGTTGGAGACCTCTGGTTTAGGAAAAGCTGAGGGATGAGGAAACACGCAATGGCCTGTTTCACACATGCAGGCTTGGTACAACTAGGGTTTAGCGTGCATAGGCAGTTCTCTCACCGAAGCAGTAGGCGTGAACTTGAAGGGACTCCAGAGGATGGTAGAGGAGAGGAAACCCTGGAGGAACGTTGTCTATGGGGTCATGATGGGTCAGACACGACTTCGTAACTAACAACAACAACAACAACAACAACAACAAGGCAGTTGTCTACTTAAAGCCATTCATGAAGTGACTGTGTGACTTACTTCACAACCACAGTGATTGGTTTAATATCCATGTCAAAAAAAGGTCGTAAAGTGGATGCAATCCACTTTATTTAGCAACACAAATGCTAGCTCCAACTTGGTTTGTAAGTAAGAGGATCGCCCGTAGTGCAAAATTGAGCTTTAGATTTGTCTCTATCAAAAAATTTGTTTCTAGCAAAAGCAGGTCCAGAGATACTTCATGAGAAGAGTCCTCCGCTCCTCTGCTCACAACAGAATCCCTTATGCCACCAGGCTTGAAATTTTGGCCTTGGAGAATCTAGAACTGCGCTGCCTGCGATATGATCTAAGCATAGTACACAAAATTGTCTGCTACAATGTTCTACCTGTGAACGACTTCTTCAGCTTCGACCTCAATAATACACGGGCAAACAATTGATACAAACTCAAGGTAAACTGCTCCAAACATGATTGCAGAAAATACGACTTCAACAACAGAGTGGTCAATGCCTGGAATGCTCTACCCGACTCCGTTGTTACTTCCTCTAACCCCTACAGCTTCAACCTTAAACTGTCTACTGTGGACCTTATAGCAGTAGACTTATAGCAGTAGACTTATATACCGCTTCATAGGCCTTTCAGCCCTCTCTAAGCGGTTTACAGAGAGTCAGCATATTGCCCCCAACAATCTGGGTCCTCATTTTACCCACCTCGGAAGGATGGAAGGCTGAGTCAACCCTGAGCCGGTGAGATTTGAACCGCTGAACTGCTGATCTAGCAGTAGCCTGCAGTGCTGCATTTAACCACTGCGCCACCTTCCCGAAGTCCTAAGTGGTCCATAAAGGAGGCATGTATAAGCTCACCAGCCTGCCTACCATCCCTGTCCTACTGTCCCCATTTATCTGTATTTACTTCTTTCGTTTATATCCATGTTTAGATTTATACCTGCTATCTTGTACATGTTTGACAAACTAATAAACACAAATATAAATAGAAAGCCGTGTCTTGAAACCACACTGTCTGGACTCACACAATCGCTCTTCTGGGCAGGGGCCCACTTCATTGTTCCCCCACACCAATCCACCCCAAAGCAAGAAAGACATAATACGTTTCCATTACTGTATTTTAGGAGAATCTCAAATAGCCTTGCCATTTTTAAAGATCTATTATGTGGAGAAAAACTCATCTTCCTTCCTGTTAAATATAGTCTCTTTACAACACCCCTGTGGGACAAGTTAACTTGAGGAAGCTACTGCCAGGAACTGTGAGCTGCCCATGTATTTTTCCTCCCCGATAAGCCACTGAAATTATGGGGAATAGTTTTATGTAGGTTGCCATTGGCCGAACTTATTAAAATAGGTTTATGTACTTTGTGCTGGCATGTACGGTGCAGTCCCAGTCATTTTTAGCATGTTGTCTTAACATGGATAGCTAACATCCAATTTATTGCTTTGCACATTGCTTTGTGTATGAATGCAAGCAGGGTTCCAGTTGCAGTGGGTTGTGTAAATCAGGGATCTCCAAACTTGGCAACCTTAAGACTTCAGCTCCCAGAATTCCCAGAATTTTTCAACCAGCCATGACAACTTTAAGACTTGTGGACTTCAACTCCCATAATTCCTCAACCAGCCATGAGAACTTTAAGACTTGTGGATTTTAACTCCCAGAATTCCCAGAATTCCTCAACCAGCCATGACAACTTTAAGACTTGTGGACTTCAGCTCCCAGAATTCCCAGAATTTTTCAACCAGCCATGACAACTTTAAGACTTGTGGACTTCAACTCCCATAATTCCTCAACCAGCCATGAGAACTTTAAGACTTGTGGACTTCAACTCCCAGAATTCCCATAATTCCTCAACCAGCCATGAGAACTTTAAGACTTGTGGACTTCAACTCCCATAATTCCTCAACCAGCCATGACAACTTTAAGACTTGTGGACTTCAACTCCCAGAATTCCCAGAATTCCTTAACCAGCCATGGCAACTTTAAGACTTGTGGACTTCAACTCCCAGAATTCCCAGAATTCCTTAACCAGCCATGACAACTTTAAGACTTGTGGACTTCAACTCCCAGAATTCCCAGAATTCCTCAACCAGCCATGACAACTTTAAGACTTGTGGACTTCAGCTCCCAGAATTCCCAGAATTCCTCAACCAGCCATGAGAACTTTAAGACTTGTGAACTTCAGTTCCCAGAATTCCCAGAATTCTTCAACCAGCCATGAGAACTTTAAGACTTGTGGACTTCAGCTCTCAGAATTCCTCAGCCAGCCATGCTTTTTGCGTGAATATGATTTTGGATATGATTTTTGCACCGGACACTTCCTCTCCGTCCTAGAAAGGAGGCAATGGATAACCCCTTTAGAAAAAAAATCCTTGGCAAGCCAACTGCTGGGACAATCATGTTGTCCCATCAGTTTTGAACAGAACTGGACGACTGAACGGAAGAAAAATATTTCGATTTACTTTTGTATCCGATTGCAATGCTACTTTTCCTCAAACAATGCTTTGCTTTCTTTTTGTTTCCCCTTAAACAGGAACAACAGAAGAAAGTTCTTTCCAGAATTTATGCAGGGTAAATGAACACAGAACCAGTGTTAAGTTGCCAGCTAGGTTTTGCAACAGAGTGTTATCCAAGCCCAGCATCGTAGAGATTTTAATGGCTCCAATGGTTCCTCACCTTCCCATTTATCATAAGATTAACACTTTTATTATTATTTGGGGGGAAACAACAGCAACAGCCCCTTGCCAGGAGCGCAATCGTGGCTGTAAGAGAAAAAGAAAGAGAGAAACAAGAGAGGCTCTTCGCTTTTCAAAAAGTGCTAAAAATACAGTCGGACACCTTGAGTCTCAAGCTGAGTGATAAAATAGACCATGTCGACGGATGCGCTTCAACAGCTGCCATCCACGCTCATTCATCCTGGCACCCCTTGTCTTTCTCTCCCCATCAAATTTAGCAACAAAGTCAGCACTGTCAAACCCCCAGGAACTGGAGGGGCAGGAGGGAAAGCAGAAGATAAATCCAAAAATAGTACCAACCCATCTCGGGCTCTATTTGAAGCAGAGCAAGATGGTATGATCCTGCGGTGTCAGAAGGAAATGTATGAATAGAGACCCTTATTGAGAAAAACAAGGGGCACGCCTGTCCCTGGATTTCCATGTATCTCCCTTTCACAAGCAAATGGACGTACCTTAAGGCAGAGAAGAGGAACAAAGGAACATTTCCCCTCCCCCAAAGCATACAGTGGGTTGTGTTTTAACAAACTCTAAGCAAAACAGTTGCTCTTCAGTGTGGGGAAAAAGAGCTCATGTTGCCATGAAAGAAGGAAAGGGAAGGAATGGAAGGGGGAAGGGAAAAGAGAAGAAGGCAGGGGGAGGGTTAGGGGAGGGACTTGACTTACTTGACTTAAGTCTTTAGCGTCAGTACGGCATCGCCAATCCCTTCGCTGTAGAGTCGCATGCATCCCGAATCAACGGGATCCATGATTCTAGGCTGAGTACTACTTGAGCTCGCCGGGCCCAAGAGTCGACAGAGCCCCTTCTGTTGGAAAACGGTGGGCACCTCGAGAAGGCAGGGGTTGTCTTGATAATGAGAGGCTATATTTTGCGCGTCAATTATCCTTGCCCACCTTAGGGGAGGGAGGGGCAGAGAAGAAGGGGAGGGAGGGGCAGAGAAGAAGAAGCAGAAGGAGGATGAGGATCACAAGAACAAGAAGCACAAGAAGAAGAAGAAGAAGAAGAAGAAGAAGAAGAAGAAGAAGAAGAAGAAGAAGAACAACAACAACAACAACAACAACAACAACAACAAGAAGCACAAGAACAAGAAGTACAACAAGAAGAAGCACAAGACAAAGAAGAAGAAGAAGAAGAAGACGAACAACAACAACAACAACAACAAGCACAAGAAGCACAAGAACAAGAAGTACAACAAGAAGAAGCACAAGACAAAGAAGAGGAGGAGGAGGAGGAAGATTAAGATTAAGAAGAAGAGGAAGAGGAAGAGGAAGAGGAAGAGGAAGAAGAAGAATCACAAGAAGCAGAAGAAGAAGAAGCACAAGAAGCAGAAGAAGAAGAAGAAGAAGAAGAAGAAGAAGAAGAAGAAGAAGAAGCAGAAGAAGAAGAAGCAGAAGAAGCAGAAGAAGAAGAAGAAGAAGAAGAAGAAGAAGAAGAAGAAGAACAACAACAACAACAACAACAACAAGAAGAAGCACAAGAACAAGAAGTACAACAAGAAGAAGCACAAGACAAAGAAGAAGAAGAAGAAGAAGAAGAAGAAGAAGAAGACGAACAACAACAACAACAAGCACAAGAAGCACAAGAACAAGAAGTACAACAAGAAGAAGCACAAGACAAAGAAGAGGAGGAGGAAGATTAAGATTAAGAAGAAGAGGAAGAGGAAGAGGAAGAAGAAGAATCACAAGAAGCAGAAGAAGAAGAAGCACAAGAAGCAGAAGAAGAAGAAGAAGAAGCAGAAGAAGAAGAAGCAGAAGAAGCAGAAGCAGAAGAAGAAGAAGAAGAAGAAGAAGAAGAAGAAGGGGAAGGGGAAGAAGAAGGGGAAGAAGGAGGGGAAGATTAAGAAGAAGAGGAAGAAGAAGAGGAAGAAGAAGAATCACAAGAAGCAGAAGAAGAAGAAGCACAAGAAAAAGAAGAAAAAGAAGAATAAGAAGAAGAAGAAGAAGAAGAAGAAGAAGAAGGAGAAGTAGAAGAAGAAGAGAAAATACGATAAGAAGAAGAAGAAGAAGAAGAAGGAAGAGAGTGAGATAAGAAGAAGATGAAGAAGAAGATTAGAATAAGAATCACAAGAACAGAAGAATAAGAAGCACAAAAAAAAAGAAAAAGAAGAAGAAGAAAGAAGAATCACAAGAATAAGAAAAGAAGCACAAGAAAATAAGAACAAGAAGAAAAGAAATAAGAAAAAGAAAAGAGAGAATCAGAAGAAGAATAAGCACAAGAAGAAGAAGAAGAAGAATAAGAAATAGCATAAGCAGAAAAGAAACAGAAAAAGAAGAACAGAACAAGAAGAAAAAGAATAAGAGAATCACAATAAGAATAGAATAATAAGAACAAGAAGAAAAAGAATAAGAGAAAAAGAAGAATAAGAAGAATAAAAGAATAATAGCACAAAAGAAGAATCACAAGAAAAGAATAATAATACAAGAATAATAATAAGAAAAATAATAATAAAAATGAATAATAATAAGACATAATAAGAATAACAATAATAAGAATAATAAGAATAATAATAATAACAATAAAATAATATAATAAAAAATAATAATAAAATAAAATAATCATAACATAAAATAATAATCATAATAATAATAACACAAAAATAAGATATAATAAAATATAACAATAGAAAATAATATAAGAAAAAACAACAATAAAATAAATAATCAAATAAGAATCACAAAAAAGAATAAAACAAACAATAAGAAAATATAATAATAATAATATAATAAGAATAACAATACAAAATAATAATAATAATAAAAGAAATAATAAAAAAATAAAATAAAAAATAAGCAGAATAATAAGAAGAAGAAGAAGAAGAAGAAGAAGAAGAAGAAGAAGAAGAAGAAGAAGAAGAAGAAGAACTTCTTCTATATCTACTGTGTGTTTTCATCTAATGCACACATTTCAGAACACATTTTCTCACTCTGGGGTATGTCAACAGTTTCGGAACATGCTAATATAAAACCTTACAATGAAAATTTTGAATTTACTTAATCCCTGAGAACATTCTACAATATCCAATAGCAAAGTGTAACACCTACAGAAGAGTTTAATGCAAACACTACTTGAGCTAGCACCCGAGTATTTGCTTGGTGCTAATGGAGACATCCGTTGAGTTAATTGAACAATCACACACCCTTGGGGCATCATCCTGATGTGTAAGAAACACTCCCACCCAGAACGGTAAAGGGAGGAGCTGAATGCTCCAATCCCGTGATAGTTGGCATTGCAAATATTAACACAGCAAGTTCCGTGCAATTACATGTTTTCAGTGATGCACAAAGGACATTTTGTGCTCAGGAAAAAATGTCCCAAAGGTGTAGAAGCTCTGAAGAAGCTTCTTGGATGAGAAGCAAAACATCTTCAAAAGAAAAAAAAACAGAAAGTCCAGTTGCCTCCTGAAAAAGCCTCTTTGGGACAACCATGACCTGGATGGATGACTGAGAATCTCTCTAGGCTCAGAAAAATGGTACATGCATCTCTTAACTATACATTAAACATTTGCTGGACTCCACAAATCATAGATGATAAGTTGAGTGGAACCTTTCTTCTGGAAGATAGATCCTGAAATTCAATTTTAATTTCTCTTTTGAGACTTGGGAATAATTCATTTTTGGAGCTTTTTAAAGGCAACTCAACCCAGATATCACACGTGAAAGAAAGAGGGTAAAGACAGCCCCCACCCTAATAGATCACAGAGTATGCGTGACCCGTCAAAACCGCGGAGGACAAAATCGCGCTCGACGAAAGCGCGCATTTGACGTCATCACAGCGCGACGAAAAAAAATAAAAATTGAAATAAAATTAAAATTAAAGCAAGCCGATTCACATAAAGGTAAGGGTTAGGTTTAGGGTTAGGGTTAGGTTAAGGGTTAGGGTTAGGTTTAGAGCGTTAGGGTTATGTTTAGCGTTAGGTTAAGGGTTAGCGTTAGGTTTAGCATTAGGTTAAGGGTTACGTTTAGGGTTAGATTTAGGGTTAGGTTAAGGGTTAGGTTTAGGGTTAGGTTTAGGGTTAGGTTTGGGGGGGTTAGGGTAAGGTTTTCGCTTTATTTTTACATTTTTCGATCACAGCGCGATGTTTTCATCGCGCTGTGATGACGTCAAATGCGCGCTTTCGTCGAGCGCGATTTTGTCCTCCGCAGTTTTGTGGTGGAACCAGAGTATGTAGTAGAGGCAGATAGGAGAGTCCTCAAATCTGGCAAGATTTCATCTACAGGTTTTGCCTACAATTCAGTTTGTGTCATTCTTGGTTTGGGACCTGACAGTTCCAGAAAGCTAGGAAGCCTGTCAACAGCTTTACTTATCAGAGAGAATGAATGGTCTAGAACTCATCTCAAATTCTCTCACTGAATTATATAGACATCTAGTGAGTTAAAGAGTGCAGAGAAGAACAACAAAGATAATTAGGGGACTGGAGGCTAAAACATACGAAGAATGGTTGCAGGAACTGTGTATGTTTAGTTTAATTAAATAAGGATTAGGGGTGACATGATAGCGGTCTTCCAATATCTCAGGGGTTGCCATAAAGAAGAGGGAGTCAAGCTATTCTCCAAAGCACCAGAAGACAGAACAAGAAGCAACAGATGGAAACTCATCAAGGAGAGAAGCAACCTAAAACGAAGGAGACATTTCCTGACAGCTAGAACAATTAATTGGTGGAACAACTTGCCTTCAGAAGTTGTGAATGCTCCAATACTGGAAGTTTTAAAGAAGATGTTGGACCGCCATTTGTCTGAAGTGCTATTGGAATTCTTGCTTCCACAGGAAGCTGGATACAAGATCTCCAAGTCCCTTCCAAATGTGTTATTCTGTTATTCTATTAAATTCAAGTGTGTATGTAGTTAATGGGATGTTCCCATCACTTTCAGGCATGTGGAAATTCAACAAAGTGTTCTAGGGTTCATGCAGTCATCAGTGAGAAGAGCAGTTCCCGGATGTAGGGTCCGAATCAGTGGTGAAATTCATTTTTTTTACTACTGGTTCTGTGGGCAAGGCTTGGTGATCATGTCAGCGGAAGGATACTTCAAAATCCCCATTCCTTCCCCACTCCTGGGGAAGGATACTGCAAAATCCCCATTCCTTCCCCACTCCTGGAGGAAGGATATTGCAAAATCCCCATTCCTTCCCCACTCCTGGAGGAAGGATATTGCAAAATCCCCATTCCTTCCCCACTCCTGGGGAAGGATATTGCAAAATCCCCATTCTTTCTCCACTCCTGGGGAAGGATATTGCAAAATCCCCATTCCTTCTCCACTCCTGGAGGAAGGATATTGCAAAATCCCCATTCCTTCCCACTCCTGGAGGAACGATATTGCAAAATCCCCATTCCTTCCCCACTCCTGGAGGAAGGATACTGCAAAATCCCCATTCCTTCCCACTCCTGGGGAAGGATATTGCAAAATCCCCATTCCTTCCCACTCCTGGGGAAGGATATTGCAAAATCCCCATTCCTTCCCACTCCTGGGGAAGGATATTGCAAAATCTCCATTCCTTTCCCACTCCTGGGGAAGCATACTGCAAAATCCCCATTCCTTCCCACTCCTGGAGGAACGATATTGCAAAATCCCCATTCTTTCTCCACTCCTGGGGAAGGATATTGCAAAATCCCCATTCCTTCCCATTCCTGGAGGAAGGATACTGCAAAATCCCCATTCCTTCCCCAGTCTAGAGACCACCAGAGGTGGTATTTGCCAGTTCTCTGGACTACTCAAAATTTCTGCTACTGGTTCTCCAGAACCTGTCAGAACCTGATGAATTTCCTATCTCCCATGCGCATATGGGGTAATTTGTGAAGCCTCCCCAAAAATGTGGGTTTGCAGAAGCCTCCCTTCCCAAAAGATACAAGGATGGGTTTACAGAATCGGTTTCACTCAGCAGAGCTGCAGTCAAATGTTTAAATGAAAAAGGATGGGTAGACTTAGCTTCTCCAGAAAGGACGAGTTTGCTTCACTGAGTCCCATCCGTCAATGGAGCTCATTCCCTTCCCTTTGTCACCTTGGCGGCTCTCTCCCTTCTAAGTGATCGATTGTGAGGATAAGGCTTTGATGCTATGGAAATTGCTTCATTGTGACAGAGCTCTCAGCTGGAAAAAATGATGGGCAGCTAGAACAAGCAGCAGAAACTTGCAAGGGCCCAAGAAGCAGCTTTGAGAAGAAGAAGAAATACCTTGCCTTGCTATGCATGGAAGTCATCATTCTTGAACCATCAGCAATACTGGCAGAGTTTCTGGGAGCTGTAATCCCACCCATCTCCCCCCACAAAAAAAAAACAATTTGAAGAGCAGCAGTGGACCAATTATGGGTTTACTAGCACTAGTAGTAGTAGACGAAGTGGCTCAGTGGCACAGGCACTGAGTTCGTCAATCAGAAAGGTTGGCAGTTCAGCGGTTCAAATCCCCAGTGTGGCATAGCAGAGTGAGCTTCCATTACCAGCCTGAGCTTCTGTCAACCTAGAAGTTCAAAAGCATGTGAAAAATGCAAGCAGAAAAATGGGAACCACCTTTGGTGGGAAGGGAACAGCGTTCCGTGCGCCTAAGGAAAGATTTTGGAGGGTCTCAAAGGTTCCTCAGTTTTCAGGCTCAAGGAAGCAATAGCAATAGCAATAGCAATAGCAATAGCAGTTAGACTTATATACCGCTTCATAGGGCTTTCAGCCCTCTCTAAGTGGTTTACAGAGTCAGCATATTGCCCCCAACAATCTGGGTCCTCATTTCACCCACCTCGGAAGGATGGAAGGCTGAGTCAACCTTGAGCCGGTGAGATTTGAACCGCTGAACTGCAGATAGCAGTCAGCTGAAGTGGCCTGCAGTACTGCACCCTAACCACTGCGCCACCTCGGAGCAGAGGTCTCCAACCGTCAGAACTGACAAAATAATAAAATGAATAGCTAAATAATCATACGCTAGATCAGTGTTGGCTAACCTTTTCGGCACTGAGTGCCGAAATGGGAACGCACGTGAGGGGGAAACTAGAAGAGCATTTCACCTGTGCGCATGTGTGAGCTGAGCTTCCTGTTTCCAGAATGCGTATGTGCGCTAGTCACTTGGTCTTCTCATTTCTGGCATGCATGTGTGTGCAAAGACCAACTGTCTGGTGCCCATGCATGCACCGGAAACCAGAACCTCAGCTTCCCGACACACGCATGGGTGCCAGGGAGCTGCTTTTCCAGTTCCTGGCACTCCCGTATGCGTGAAGACCAGCTGGTGGGCGTGCATGAGTGTGCCAGAACCCAGAAGAGCAACGGGGAATGGCTGGCATGCCATTGGCTGAGATGGCTTTGCGTGCCACTTCTGGCACACAAGCCATAGGTTCTCCATCACGGTGCTAGAAGAGAGAATGACTTTGACTCAAGCATACTGCCACCGGTTCCACCACAAAACCGCGCTCGACTAAACCGCGCCCGACTAAACCGCGTCACTGATGTCATCAACAGGGCGACAACAGCGTGGAGACAGAAGCACGCTGTAAACCCTAAACCTAAAATTAACCCCTAAACCTAAACCTAACCCCCCTAAACCTAATCCTAATCCTAAACCTAACCCTTAACCTAACCCTAAACCTAATCCTAACCCTTAACCTAACCCTTAACCTAACCCTAAACCTAACCCTAAAGCTAACCCTTAACCTAACCCTAAACTTAAACCTAATCCTAACCCTTAACCTAACCCTAAAGCTAACCCTAACCCTTAACCTAACCCTAAACCTAACCCTAACCCTAACCCTTAACCTAACCCTAAACCTAACCCTAAACCTAACCCTTACCTTAAGTTGAATCGGCTTGCTTTCAAAGCGCTATTTAAAGCGCCCTTCTTTCTCTATGCTGGCTGTTGTCGCCCTGTTGATGACGTCAGCGACGCGGTTTAATCGGGCGCGGCTTAGTCGAGCGTGGTTTTGACGGGTCACGACTGCCACCGACACTAGACCAATTTAATATCTTACTGTTTAATATCTACTGCAATCCCTTGCCTTTTTCACACCCCTATTTGCTGCTGCTGCCCAGAATGTAAAACCGACAACGACTAATTTCACATAAAGTTAAATAGGCATGTTACAACCAAATACCAATACGGTATTGGCCCAAGGCACCAGTCGCATCTGCTCGGATGTTATTGGCATGCAGAGAGCTAGGAAGGAAGGAATGGCAGGATAAGACACTGGGGGTAGATGGCAGCCACTTATGGACCTATTTGTTCTGTCAGAAGCAGTGATGGTATTTTAAGAAGTGTCGTTCTCCGCAGGTTGCTTAGCTAAGAAGGAGCACGGAGTATAATGAGAAGCAAGCATCAAATAACATGTTCCCTGCTGATGCTCAACAAAGGCTGGAGGCCATGTTAGCTGATGACACTAACGTTCCCCAAGCTAGCAGGCTCCAGATGCATTGGTGGTGCAGTGGTTAGAGTGCAGTACTGCAGGCTACCTCTGCTGATCACCAGCTGCCAGTAGTTTGGCAGATCAAATCTCACCAGGCTCAAGGTTGACTCAGCCTTCCTTCCATCCTTCCAAGGTGGGCAAAATGAGGAGCCAGATTGTTGGGGGCAAGAGGCTGACTCTGTAAACCGCTTAGAGAGGGCTGTAAAAGCACTGTGAAGCGGTATATAAGTCTAACTACTATTCCTTCCTTCCTTCCTTCCTTCCTTCCTTCCTTCCTTCCTTCCTTCATTCATTCATTCATTCATTCATTCATGTTAGAATGCAGGATTGCAGGCTAATTCTGCCAATTGCCAGGAGTTGAATCCTGACCGGCTCAAGGTTGATTCAGCCTTCCATCCTTCCGAAGTCAGTAAAATGAGGACCCAGATTGTTGGGGGCAAGAGGCTGACTCTGTAAACCGCTTAGAGAGGGCGGTAAAGCACTGTGAAGCAGTATATAAGTCTAAGTGCTATCGCTATTCTTCCAAGAAGTCCCAAGAAAAATGTCTACTCACTTCTTGGATAGCACATCGTGTGAAATCCCAAACCTGAATTAACAAAACACAGAATAGAATAGAATAGAATAGAATAGAATAGAATAGAATGTAGAATGTAGAATGTAGAAAGTAGAAAATAGAAAATAGAAAATAGAAAATAGAAAATAGAAAATAGAAAATAGAAAATAGAAAATAGAAAATAGAAAATAGAAAATAGAAAATAGAAAATAGAAAATAGAAAATAGAAAATAGAAAATAGAAAATAGAAAATAGAAAATAGAAATAGGAATAAGAATAGAATAGAATAGAATAGACTTCTTTATTGACCAAGAAGATACAACACCTAGTGTTAGTCAAGGGTACTAATAAGCTATAAAACACCTATGCTGTCTTCACATGGTATCCTAACAAATAAACAATATGATAATTTCACAAGATGGCCTGATTCACATGGGCTCTCTCCCCACATGCTGAACCCCACTCAGGTGATTTAACTCCATTTTAGCTTAGAGCACTGTATTGTGTCAACCCATCCCTCTGAAGTATCCTTGCTGTTGGCAAATCTGATCCCACATTCTGCCTCTCAGCATGGTCACTCAGAGGGAAGATCACAAGCAAATCTTGAGGATGATCGCCATGTTTGAGATGTGTCCACAGCCTCTAATGGTTCATAAACTGAGAAAAAATGTTCTGACCTAGGCTTCTCCAAACCACGAAGCAGACTCCTTGTCCTGACCAACCCCCCCCCCTTTTTATTAAGTTATTGTGAATTCCTCTCATTCACACCCAGCAAAGTCTTTCAAGGGAGGATTTACAGTCACAGACCTTATCTGGCTTGGAGAGCTGCCAGGCCGACATCTGCAAAACTTGGCAAGGAGCCTCTGAGAGTCACAAACCAATTAAACAAACTAATTGCCTTCTGCAAACTCCACTCCCCTTTCGCTCCTCTTTTATTTCCTCTTGGAGGGGCCATTACTCCCAAGATGGCCCTTGCTCCTTAGCTATTCTTTTCATCTGGCAACTCTGTGCATGCACACATCGGGAACAGGCTCCAGCTGTTTGTCTGCCCCAGTGATCAGATGCATCTGGTAGGTTCGCAAGGCAGATGTCAGGAGCTACGGACTTTTCCCAAGCCGTCTCTCTTTTCTAATCGCCATTCTGCATGTTTGCTTTATTTCCCCGATTCCCAAAAATCCAGCGAAGAGAGGCTGAACGAGATAGGTATCTTTAACCTTGAGAAAAGATGACTAGATGAAGTGTTCTTTGAACACTTGAAAGAATGCCATGCAAAGGAAGGTGAAGACCTATTTTCCCTTATACAGAGCGGGGCATAGAATAGATGTTTTAAGCTACAGGAAGACGGATTCTGACCAGATCTTAGTAAAACCTTTGACAGTTAAAGCATGTCAACCGTAGAACCAATGACCCAGCAAGATGGTGGATTTTCCTTCAGTAAATGTATTCAAAGAAGGTTAGACTATTTAGATTCCTACTCTGGGCAGAAGGCTGACCTCAAAAATTCTTTCATGGCTGTGCTGTTTTATTCCACCGTATTCTCTCTCTTACTATGAAGTTGATGAAGTTAAGTGAGAAAGAACATCTGCCGTACTTTCTCTGGCATTTTATATGTCTTAACTCTCTAGCTATTTTCATCTATTTCTACACAAATCTCTTTATAATGGTTTATCAACTAAGATCTTGATCAACAAAGCCAGGGAAGGGGAAATAATGGAGATGACTAACATTCTCTGCGTGATCCTTACAGGTGCAAATGTTTCTGACTCTAGGGGAACAACGAAGAGCAAAACTATAATAAAAGATATCCCTTCTGATAACTTAGGTTTAACAAAATAGGCATTACTGCATATTAGAGGCACTTTAAGGATGCTTCCAGTAAAGCAGCAAATGTTATGAACAATTAACAATTAACCATAAATCACGATGTTCCATAAAGTATCAACTTTCAGATTTATGGAGAAGGATGCTTTCTAGAATTACTGCAATTCTAGCCTCGCGGGATTCTAAACCCTTAAATTAGGGGTTGGAAATAAACAAGACATATGAAGGGCTGCCAAAATTCTCCGTGGCCGTAGATGGGAACAAAGATCCGGAAAACTATAATCTGGTGTTCATTACAGAAGTGTCTGTGGCAATGGTGGTGAGTATCAAACAAACCAAGATGGCCTCACTGCAATTGATCCACATCTCAAGAGGAGGTGGGGGCTTAGATCATATGGCAATGGCTGCCATCTTGATTTTTTATACCTCCTTGGCAGGTTCTCCCTGCTCCCTGAAGCTTTCCAGCCAAGTGCTAGTCTGAATGTGTTTAGTTTTTCGGGTTGTGAGGAAATGTTTCATATGAATAGCAATAGCAATAGCAGTTAGACTTATATACCGCTTCATAGGGCTTTCAGCCCTCTCTAAGCGGTTTACAGAGTCAGCATATTGCCCCCAACAATCCAGGTCCTCATTTTACTCACCTCGGAAGGATGGAAGGCTGAGTCAACCTTGAGCCGGTGAGATTAGAACCGCTGAACTGCAGATAACAGTCAGCTGAAGTGGCCTGCAGTACTGCACCCTAACCACTGCACCACCTCGGCTCCTGAAGCAGTGGTGGGTTGCAGGCGGAACGCCCTGGTAAGGGAGTACTGGTGCCTAGTGCCTGCCCGGAGCACTGGGTACCATTCTGGTACGGTGCTCCGGAAGGCTCACCCACCCACCCACCCGCCTGAGTTCCTTACCTGTCTTTAAATACTTTGGCACTTCCACGCACTCTCATACAGCAGCTATGTGACACTCTGCCGAGCAGCTGGAGAGTCACGGAGGCTCGCGGAGGCGTCACTGGAGAGTAAGACGCATGCACGCACTGCACAAATGTGCATGTGCACTGTGCACATTCATGTGGAGGATGCCGAGCCCTGTTGCAACCGTACCGGTTGCAAAAGGATCCGGAACCCACCACTGATATAAAGGAGGTGTGAGGTGGGATGGGGAATGTTGGCCGTAACACCATAGATTCCCCCGGACATTATAGAGCGCACATTCCAGAGACTGGCCCAAGACAAGAGAGTGCACAGTGTGGAACTGGATGGGAGAGGAAGGAGAAAATTCAGGGTAGCTACATCCTGGAATCTCCCAGGGTATATCTGCTAGGTTGGAAGATTGTAACTTTAGTCTGGCAAGATTCTGTCTATTAAAAGGTAAAGGTTCCCCTGCACATGGATGCTAGTTGTTTCCAGCTCTAGGGGCGGTGCTCATCTCTGTTTCTCACAGGGGTGGGTTCCTACCAGTTTGCACGTATTCGGTAGAACTGGTTCGTCAAATCTACCAAACCGGTTAGAAGAGGTTCCACCAATGGACCCGGAAAGCAGGCCACACCTACAGAAGAGGTTCCAAAAATTTTTGAAACCCACCACTGGTCCTTGGATATGATTATTCTACACTATCATGCTCATATTTATAAAACTCAGTGCCTCTGTGAAAGGTAAGGAGGACTCCTGCGTTTGTGGTGCAATCAGAACATTGCGTGTGTTGAAGTTGTTTTAACGCAAACCAAAGATGCCTTTTAAAAAACAAGTTTACATCCTATTCTTATGCATGCCAGTGCTGTGTGTGAGGTAATTTAAGGTGGTTCTGACAAGTGTCGTCGGCATCTTCATATCCAGTCACATGGGTGGCAAGCCACTCCCACAAAGGAGGCCACACCCACAGAGTAGGTTCGAACAATTTTTGAAACCCACCACTGGTTTCTAAGCTGAAGAGCCAGCGCTGTCCCCCCCACAAAAAATTGTTTTGCGCACAGAACTGACATTCATGCTGGTAGCAACCCACCCCTAGCCCACATGGTCACATGACCACCGGGCCAGGCCTACCCAGCTGGACATTAGGGCAGAGAACTGGTTGTTAAAGTATTTGAATCCCACCACTGGTTCTAAGTGTGAAAAAAAGGGTATACATTACTATCTTCAGTGCTGTATATATAGTGTTTTTCGCTTTGCCCTTCCCATTGTGGCAATTCCAGAATGGCGACTTATTCAGCTGGCCTCCCTTTTCCCTTCCTTCCCAAAAGGTCACCCTATTGACTTAACTAAATTGAGATATCTTGCACAATACAATAATAGCGGTGACGGGTGGAGGGGGGGGTGAGGGAAAGGAAGCTGTGAGTTAATAATCTGATAATCTACTTGGCTGATCAAAAAGCAATAAAGTCATTAGTTTAATTAAGGGGCAGGAGGATTTAATGAAACATTGGTGGCAAAACAAAATTAAACATTTAGGAGATATTAAAAAATACATATTAACTCATCCGGCGATATTGATTCAAATAAGGGCTTGAGGGAGCCAGGAGAAGTGGGAGAGGGGAGGGAAAGGATCCAGGTTTCCCATTTACAATCTGACAAAAACATTCAGGAGATTCTACCATTGGGCAAGCTTTGCAAAAAGAGATATTTTTTCCCCCCCAGCAGAAGAGAAGGATACAGTTCAAGGTTCTCATATTCCCTTGCTGGAGTGCCAGGGAAAAAAAATGCCCTGTGTATTATGGAACAATATTAGTTCTTTTCTCCAAGGTAAACCAAAGAAAAGGATCGTTTTAATCTCATTCCCTCCACTGTATTGTCTAGGGAAAAAGACATACACGCACAGGTAATATTTCACATATCATCCGACGCGTTGAAAATACATAGGAATATGATGCATTTTTTTTAAAAAACTCTGTTTCGTACCAAGTGGCAAACCCGGAAGGGTGTGTTAAAGTCGTGTGTGCCCCTTAGTTTCCCACATCCATGAAGGACTACAGGTAGTTCCAGAGGTGGGATTCAGCTGGTTCTCTCCGGTTTGGGCAAACTGATAGAGGTAGCTGCAAGAAGCTCCGTCCACCCGCCCAGACATAATGCGCGAGTACTGTGCATGCACACCAGAGGTGGGTTCCTACGAGTTCGCATCTATTCGGTAGAACCGGTTCGTCAAATCTACCGAACCGGTTAGAAGAGGTCCCACCAGTGGACCCGGAAAGCAGGCCACACCTACAGAAGAGGTTCCAAATTTTTTTGAAACCCACCACTGGTCCTTGGATATGATTATTCTACACTATCCTGCTCCTATTTATAAAACTCAGGGCCTCTGTGAAAGGTAAGGATGACTACTGCGTTTGTGGTGCAATCAGAACATTGCGTGTGTTGAAGTTGTTTTAACGCAAACCAAAGATGCCTTTTAAAAAACTAGTTTACATCATATTCTTATGCATGCCAGTGCTGTGTGTGAGGGTAATTTAAGGTGGTTCTGACAAGTGTCGTTGGCATCTTCATATCCGGTCACATGGGCGGCAAGCCACTCCCACAAAGGAGGCCACACCCACAGAGTAGGTTCAAACAATTTTTGAAACCCACCACTGATGCGCACATATTCACATTTGCAAACTGGTAGGGAAGGTAAGTGAATCCCACCTCCGGTTAGTTCTTGATTTACGACATTTCACTTAGTGAGCATTCAAAGCTGCAAGTCCTGAAAAAAGCGACTTGTGGTTGTTTCTCACCCTTACGACTGTTTCAACATCCCCATGGTCACCTGATCAAAATTAAGAAGCTCGGCAACTGACTCATATTTATAACGGTTCCAGTGTCCTGGGGTCACGCGATCCAATTTTGCGACCTTCTTCTAAACAAAATCAATGCAGGACTGTCTTAACGCATGGGCCTAATGGACACCTGCCCATGGGCCCCACAAGCATAAGGGCCCCAAACCAATTTTGTTGGAAGGGCCGATAAAATAAATATTTCTTTAATTTTATCCACCATTTACATTTTTATTCCTGTGCGTAGTTGTGGCAGAGGTACCAATACACTGCTTTGTCCCTGGGCCCATAATGATATTAAGACAGCCCTGAGATCAATGGGGAAGCAACAACTGCGGTGATTCACTTAACAACGGTGGCAAGAAAGGTCATAAAAGGGGACAAAATTAGTTTAACAGAGCCAGGTGGCGCAGTGGTTAAATGCAGCACTGCAGGCTACTTCAGCTGACTGCAGTTCGGCAGTTCGGCTGTTCAAATCTCACGGTTGACTCAGCCTTCCATCCTTCCGAGGTGGGTAAAATGAGGACCCGGATTGTTGTTGGGGGCAATATGTTGACTCTGTAAATCGCTTAGAGAGGGCTGAAAGCCCTATGAAGCGGTATATAAGTCTAACTGCTATTGCTAACTGCTATTGCTATTAACCAATGTTTCGCTTAGCAACAAAAATTTGGGGCTCAACATTTTGGTCGTAAGTCGAGGACTACCTGTGCTTTTTATTCTGTTTCTTGTCCTCCTTCACTTCTTCTTTATGTCTGATCGCAGGGAGGCATAAAACACGGTTCCAGCCAACTAGCCCTGATTGTCATTGGAGACAAGGGGCTTGTTAGGAAGTGATGAGAAAGGATAAATCACCTTTAAGATGAATGTGCAGTTAATTTCACCGATAATGGCAAGAGCGTTACGGTTAAGTCATGTTCAAATATGTTTGAAGAGACGCCATTTAGCGAGCTCCGTCGGAGGAAATTAACTGCATAAATGTTTATTTCAGTTAATAGACCAGGAAAATGATTTGGAGGGAGGGAAGTCCTGAAGAGGTGTCCAACAGAACTCCCTTCTGTCTAAAAATAAAACTTCTTAATCTTTACGTACAGAAAAGTAAGGGAACCGCTTCTGTCTAAAAATAAAACTTCTTAATCTTTACATACAGAAAGTAAGAGAACCCCTTCTGTCTAAAAATAAAACTTCTTAATCTTTACGCACAGAAAAGTAAGGGAACCCCTTCTGTCTAAAAATAAAACTTCTTAATCTTTACGTACAGAAAGTAAGAGAACCCCTTCTGTCTAAAAATAAAACTTCTTAATCTTTACGTACAGAAAGTAAGAGAACCCCTTCTGTCTAAAAATAAAACTTCTTAATCTTTACGTACCGAAAAGTAAGGGAACCCTTGTTCTTTAGTCGTTCCCTTTGTCTGGCAACTCTGTGCATGCGCACACTGGGAACAGGCTCCAGCTGTTCTTCTGCCTCACTGATGTCTGACTCTGAAGGCAGTTGATATCTGGCATATGGCTCTGTCCCCCTCTCTGCCTCCGACACAGAGCCCTCATCAGAGCCTTCCCCAGACTCCAGGACTGGCCCAGGTTCCTCCCCAACCTCCTCACTGTACGAATCTGCTGCCAGCTCTGTGGACCACTGGCAGGTCACAACACAAGTCAGGTTTGTCCAAAAAGTTGCCCCCTTGAAAAGGTGCTCTTTTCAAAAAGCGACTGGACTTTGTTGCGGTTTTTTTCCTTTGAAAACATCTCACTTTTCATCCAAGAAGTTTCTTCGGTTTGTGACAGGATCCCAGAATGGGGAAAGCTTGATGGTTTTGTTTGAAGAAGCCTGCTGAACTTAATCTGGTGGATTGGTGGTCTAACTTAGAAGGAAGCAAACCTCTAGGTTTGCTATCTTAGCGAAATGTAGGTCTTCATTTCCACCTCACCTATAGATGTGACTATATTAAAGAATAAACATTGGGAAGAATATTCCTGTGACACCTTTAAGCGTGCCACTCTGTCCATTATTCTCTGCCCTTTGCAAATCTATGTCAACCCATGTGGGATCCACAGGAGCAGAAGGAGATAATCTTATAAAGCATAATTTTACTTTTCCGCCAGCCTATAACTTTTTATGTAGCATGTAGGAACACACCTAATGAAATCTACCATAATAAATGGTAGGGAATGTGTGATATCATGGAGTAACCAAAGGGAAGAATGCTTCAGTACCATAAAAGCTTGCAGAGCTGTGGCTAGGATTTACCAAGGTCTCAAAATTATGTCTTTCTCTTCATCACTGTGAGTTTCTTCCAATACTTTCCATTAACTATAGCTTATGAACGAATACATCTATGTCTCTTTTTATTTCATTTTTTGATGCACTCCAAACCTTGGGGGAAATTAGCCCATTTTCATATCCTCCCTTCCCTGGAAATTAACACCCACCTCTTGCCAATCCGAATATTGCAATCAGATGTGCATTATTGCTCCATAACCAAACTTTGCATTAAGATTCAGTTTCCTGATGGAGCTTAATCTGGGGGTGTGGACAATGCTGGGTGGCTGATCAGAAAAATACCAGGAATAAAAGAAGCTTCACGACCCACCATCCTCTTGCTTGTGGGAGAAACGTTGCCTATCAAGTGCTTATCTCTGAAAAGTTAAGAAAAATTGGAAGACAGAACCAAAAGTCACCATGGACCAGAGACAAATAGGAAAACTCCAAACAGCTAAAAGTCAAGTTCGAAAGCATTGGAGATCAGAAGACCTAGAGACAAAGGAAAGAGCAACAGAAAAAAGAAGAGAGAAAAGAAGGAAAGGGAAGGGAGGGGGAAAGAGAAGAAGGAACATGGAAGAGAGGGAGGGAGGAAGAAAGGGAAGGAGGGAAGGGGAGGGGAAAAGGGGAAGGGAGGTGGAAAGAGAGAAAGGAAGAGGGGAGGGAGGGAGGGAGGGAGGGAGGAAGGAAGAATTGAGGCAAGGGAAGGAGGAGAATGGAGGGAGGGAGGAAAGAAGGAGGAGGGAGGGAGGAAGGAAGAATAGAGGCAAGGAAGGAATGAGGGAAGGGAGGGAGAATAGAGGCAAAGAAGGAAGAAGAATGGAAGAAGGGATGGAGGAAGGAAGGAAAAAGAATGGAGCGAGGGGAAATGGAGAAAGGAAGAATAGAGGGAGGGAAAGAAGGAAGGAAGGAAGAGTAGAGACAAGGAAGGAAGACTGGAGCCAAAGAAGGAAGGAATAATAGAGGCAAGGGAAGGAGGAGAATGGAGGGAGGGAGGAAAGAAGGAGGAGGGAGGAAGAATAGAGGTAAGGAAGGAATGAGGGCAGGGAGGAATAATAGAGGCAAAGAAGGAAGAAGAATGGAGGGAGGGAGGAAAGAAGGAGGAGGGAGGAAGAATAGAGGTAAGGGAGGAATGAGGGCAGGGAGGAAGAATAGAGGCAAAGAAGGAAAAAGAATGGAGGAAGGGAGGGAGGAAGGAAAAAGAATGGAGGGAGGGGGAAGGAAGAAAGGAAGAATAGAGGGAGGGAAAGAAGGAAGAAAGGAAGGAAGAGTAGAGACAAGGAAGGAAGACTGGAGGCAAAGAAGGAAGGAATAATAGAGGCAAGGAAGGAAGGAGGAAGGGAGAGAGGGAGGGAGGAAAGGAAGGAAGGAAAAAGAATTGCGGGAGAGGGAAAGGAAGGAAAAATAGAGGGAGGGAAAGAAGGAAGGATGGAAGGAAGAGTACAGACAAGGAAGGAAGGAGAATGGAGGGAGGGAAGGAAGGAAGGGAAGAAAAAGGAAAGGAGGAAGGCTCTTCTCAGTTTTCAGGATTGCCATTAACACAGGAGAACCGCAGCGGGCTCATAAAAATGGATAGCGTCTCCTATCTAGAATTTGCACAGGCCCCTCTCAAATAACCCAAAGCCGGCCCTCCTTGTAACGCAATCCTCTTGAGCTTTAAAGTCTTTCAAGTGGAATAAAGATGTTACTGTAATGACAGTGAATGTAATGAGATTAAATGTACTTGGGAGCGAAGGTAAATGGCTTTACATCAGAACGAGCGCCGGAGCCCAGGTCCTGTATAATGAAGACAAATGAGATTATTGTGGCTTTTTGGGGCTGCACTTCCTCCAGTGAATGGTGGTCACCGCAGGGGGGGAAGTGCCTCACAACAGGGTCGCAAGGAGCAACAAGATTTTTCATGGGGGGGGGGGGAAGATATGAAAAGTGCCTCGCCGTAAAGAAATGCAGGGAAATTGGCTCGCAAGAGCATAATTGTGTCCTTGTTCACACAGGGCGCTTAAACCATCCTTCCTCATCTGGCTGTTGTCAGCTCTTCGGTTGATCAGCAATGGCCATGCTGGTTTGTAGGTCTTTAAAGCCATACATCTGAAGGGCACTCAGATTTCTGAAGGTTGTATCAAGAAATTGGTTTCCTCCAAATTATTGCTTAAGACAAACACAACAAATGCGTTGACGCTCCATAATATGTTCAATAAATTTGCTGTTGTGATTTATAGCAATAGCAATAGCAGTTAGACTTATATACCGCTTCATAGGGCTTTCAGCCCTCTCTAAGCGGTTTACAGAGTCAGCATATCGCCCCCACAGTCTGGGTCCTCATTTCACCCACCTCGGAAGGATGGAAGGCTGAGTCAACCTTGAGCCGGTGAGATTAGAACCGCTGAACTGCAAGATAACAGTCAGCTGAAGTGGCCTGCAGTACTGCACCCTAACCACTGCGCCACCTCGGCTCTAGCCCCCTGGATTATTCTGGTGACTGAACTTTATCTCGCTGATTAGAGTTTTCACTACCTGGTTATTATAATTAATGCTTTGCCATTTTGTTCTGGGACCTATTCATATTATTGTTATCGCTGTTTTATTGTGTCTTTTGTGGATGTTTCACCCTTACAAATTTATGGCATGGTCACATTGGCAACCTACCGTGATGCCGAATAGAGTTGCCAATGCAATAAATTGAATTACTTAATATACAGATTATAAAATGGACTTGGAACTAAGGAGAAATTTCCAGAAAATAAGAGCAATTAACCGGTGGAACAACTTGCCTCCTGAAGTTCTGGGTGCACCATCACTGGAGGCTTTTAAGAAGAGATTGGAGAACAACTTGTCTGAAATCATATCAGGTTTCCTGCTTGAGTTGGGGAGGTAGACTAGAAGACCTCCAAGGTCCCTTCCAACTCTGTTATTCTATTAAAAGCAACGAAGTATATCAGTTTCTCTTTCTCTTAATTCTTGAGCAAAGAATGAAAAAAAATGGATGTGACAATTTGATTATGTTGTTGTTGTTAGTTGTGAAGTTGGGTCTGACCCATCACAACCCCATGGGCAATGTTCCTCCAGGGCTTCCTATCCTCTACCATCCTCTGGAGTCCATTTAAGGTCACACCGACTGCTTTGGTGACTCCATCCAGCCACCTCATTCTCTGTCGTCCCCTCCTTCTTTTGCCCTCCCATCGTTCCCAGCATGAGGCTCTTCTCCAGGGAGTCCTTCCTTCTCATTAGGTGGCCAAAGGATTTGAGTTTCCTCTTCAAGATCTGACCTTCTAAAGAGCAGTCAGGGTTCATCTCCTCTGGGACTGACCGGTTGGATCGCCTTGCAATCCAAGGGACTCGCAGGAGTCTTCTCCAGCACCCAGAGTTCAAAGGCCTCCATTCTTTGGTGTTCAGCCTTTCTTGTGGTCCAACGTTCATAGCCATCCATTGCAATGTGACTGGCAGGGTGATGTCTCTGCTTTTTAGTATGACCATACCCTGCCAATATCCCTGCCCCCTGGCACATATTCGTAGTTGGTTCTAAGTAGATTGGAAGAAAGTTGTGAAAAAAGAAAAGATCTTTCAATCTGGGGGTCAGGTGTGTTCAAGCCAAAGATTATTAAGCATATCCTCTGAAACATAGAACAAAGGAAATTTAGCAAGTTGTGTGCCTTGTAGACTTATATGGATATATACAACACTCTATTTGCCATTGAGTTGCTCTTGGTCAACCTTCCCTAGTGAGGCTCAATGCTTCCAAATCAAGGTTCCCAAAAGGTCTAGATCTCTTTTCCCCTTCAATCTGGAGAACTTCATGACTTTTATTTGATTGGATTTAAAGACTCAAAGTTAAGGAAGGCTGCTGGGAGCTGAAGCTTGTGTGCCATTTGTTATGTATCAGGGTGATTCATTTCAATCAGTATGCATCCCCTTTCTGAGATTCAAGGTAATCTGTTGTGAGTCCTCAGGGTTGCCATGGTTTCATTTCTTTGTTTACACATATACACACGCACGAGTGTGTGTTTGTATATCTGGGAGATGCACTGCTTCAGACCTTCAGAAGACAGTTTTTTTTAAATTATCCATTTGTTCATAAAACAAGAAATAGAGCCTTCCTTCCTTCCTTCTTTCCTTCCTTCCTTCTTTCCTTCCTTCCTTCCTGCTTTCTTTCTTTCTTTCTTTCTTTCTTTCCTCTCATTTTAATTCATCTCATTTTCCTTCATTTCATTTTCCCTTCCTTCCTCCCCCTTCCTTCCTTCCTTCCTTCCTTCCTTCCTTCTTTCCTTCCTTCTTTCCTTCCTTCCTTCCTGCTTTCTTTCTTTCTTTCTTTCTTTCCTCTCATTTTAATTCATCTCATTTTCCTTCATTTCATTTTCCTTCCTTCCTCTCATTTCCATCTCAATCTACTTCCTTCCTTCCTTCCTTCTGCTCATTTTCCTTCCTCTCATTTTCCCTTCCTTCCTCCTCCTTCCTTCCTCTCATTTTCCTTCATCTCATTTTCCTTCCTTCCTCCCCCTTCCTTCCTTCCTTCCTCTCATTTTCCTTCATCTCATTTGCATCTTATTTTCCTTCCTCCCTCCCTCCCTTCCCCTTCCTTCCTTCCTTCCTTCCTTCCTTCTTTCCTTCCTTCCTTCCTTCCTTCCTTCCTTCCTCTCATTTTCCTTCATCTCATTTGCATCTTATTTTCCTTCCTTCCTCCCTCCCTTCCCCTTCCTTCCTTCCTTCTTTCCTTCCTTCCTTCCTTCCTTCCTTCCTCTCATTTTCCTTCATCTCATTTGCATCTTATTTTCCTTCCTTCCTCCCTCCCTTCCCCTTCCTTCCTTCCTTCTTTCCTTCCTTCCTTCCTTCCTTCCTTCCTTCCTTCCTCTCATTTTTCTTCATCTCGTTTCCATCTCATTTTCCTCCCCCCTCCCTCTCCTTCCTTCCTTCCTCATTTTCCTTCATCTCATTCCCATCTCATTTTCCTTCCTTCCTTCCTCCCTCCTCCTTCCTGCCTTCCTTCTTTCCTTCCTCTCATTTTCCTTCCTTCCTTCCTTCCTCCTTCCCTCCCTGGATTTCGACCTTAAGGATGTTACTTTATCTCCAATCTATAGAATCTTCCAGCAAAGCTGAGATCTATCCCAACTCAGTAAATGAGATTAGGACACACTAATCTTAATCAGTGGAAGTTTCAAATCATTATAGTTAGAAACTATAGGCTGTCAATCTTTGTGAGTCTGAGCTGTATTATTTCCTATTGTTGGCCCACCCATTAGCTATTAAAGCAGAGTTGGATAACAAAAATTGCTTTAAAACACTGTCTTAAAAGCCACTTGCATGAAGAATATTCATTTACTTAACTGCTGACCATATGATCTTATGCAAATTATTTGTCGGTAAATATTCCCTACCACTACACAACAGCTTTTGGAGAAAAAAAACTCCAAAAGTCACTTTCTCCCTTTCTTTTTTTAATTAAAGATTAGGGTAGGTTCGGCTTTATTTTCCCCCTTTGAAGTAGGAGGATCTATTTATCTCTTGTCATTTCCCTGCTGAGATAAATTGATTTAGCTTCTTCAAAGAATCTTCTTCAGATTGTGGAATAAGTATCTCCTAATATTTGTTGTCTGCAATAAAAAAAAGCAAAAAATCTGATCACCCAAAATATGGTTTTCCTCTATCTTCAGCAGTGTCTTACTATACTTAAAGTGGCTTCTCTGCTTAACTGGTTAGAACATTAAATTCAATAAATAATACAATTTATTTCAATAAATAGAATTTATAAAATCTTTCCCATGTCTGCTAGATGAATCTCTTTGATAGTTTCAATATGCTTTAATTCAACGGAAGATAATCTTAGTTATGTTTGCTTATGAAATTATTCTTGGAGTTAAACGCTTTGAAAGTTAAACTCTGGATAAGTACGATAAGGCCTTTTATAGTTGTACTGGATGACGTTTTCAAGCACTGAAAATTAACAAAAACAGATTTTTTTCTCCATTTTGTTTTGATGTCTTCCAATCTATTTATATAAAGGAGCTAGAACAGATAATGGGAAAAATAGTTTTAGAAGAAATAGCTGGGCATTCTGCTTATGCCTAATTATACTGTCTCTCTTGGACTTTCCAATACTTTGGCCACCTAATGAGAAGGAAGGACTCACTGGAGAAGAGCCTCATGGTGGGAATGATGGAGGGAAAAGAAGAAGGGGATGGCAGAGAGTGAGGTGGCTGGATGGAGTCACTGAAGCAGTCGGCGTGAGCTTAAATGGATTTCAGAGGATGGCAGAGGAGAGGAAGGCCTGGAGGAACGTGGTCCATGGGGTTGCATAGTCCAGTTCAATGGTTCGAATCCCTGGCACCACATAACGGAGTGAGTTCCCATTATTTGTCCCAGCTTCTGCCAACCTAGCAGTTCGAAAGCACGTAAAAAATGCAAGTAGAAAAATAGGGATCACCTTTGGTGGGAAGGTAATATTGTTCTGTGTGCCTTCAGCATTTAGTCATGCTGGTCACATGACCACGGAGACATCTTCGGACAGTGCTGGCTCTTCGGCTTTGAAACAGAGATCAGCACCGCCCCCTAGAGTCGGGAACAATTAGCATATCTGTGTGAGGGGAAGCTTTACCTTTACCTTTAGTTGCTATTATTACCATAATAATAAAACCGGAGGAACAATTGTATTTTACAGGGGGAAATATAGATTTTAAGTGTTGCTTAATTTTGTTCGCTTAGGCTTAATTTTATAGAGATAATATTACTCATTTTGAAAAGGAGTATTAAGATCAATTTATGTAACATGTAATATATATCAACCTTCATAAAAATTTTTGAAGCTTTCAAAACATAGTGTACATTGTGAAACAATAGTTTGTACAGATTCCTTTAGAAGGTTTGGTTAGTTGGTTCAAGGTAGATTAATATAATTGCTTAAAGTGGATAGGAAAATCTGCAATGTTTTATCTCTTTAGAGGGTTTTTTTTTAAGTTTTGCAATCAAACCAAGAGAAATGGAAGTTTTTCAATTAATATTTAGCCTCTCTAGGCAGAAAGTTCATTTCACCACATGAAACACAAAAGCATCTTGAACTGCTTTTCAATCTGTAAGCAAAGCTGAGCTACCTTGACAACAAGATACCAATAAACCTGTAATTTCTATTGCTCACACTTTTTTTCCTCTGTGTTATGAGTCTTAGCAAATGCTCACTGCCATAGGCTAATAGTCTGCAACCAGTCTTACCTTCAAAAATGTCAAATAAAATGAAAAAAGGAGTATCAGAGAGGAGAAGGTTGGCCTTCATCAAATCCTATGGGGTCATCTCATAGATTCTTTAGATTCCATGAGTTCCATCTTCTACAAAAAAATAAATTAGGAACCAGCTATAAGTAAAACTACTTCAATTTCCTGTCCTTCATTACTCATTGCTCCTGGAAAAAAGAGAGATTTTGAGCCTGGTGGAAATTGCTCGTGCATGGTGAAACTAAATCATCTCGTTATGCTACTTTGAGGTTGGCTGCTTATGTCCAATGATAACTTTATCCTAACTTTTCCATCCTACATCAGCATGGTTCTTCCCCCCGCGCATTTATTTTTTCAACAAAACATTGAGTAGGTTACCGCATGGATACCAACTGGCTAATTATAATTTCTTTAGCTACAGTATGTTGATCAGAGGTCTGGTGGAGCCTTTCCCAGTTAACATGGTATTCAACACATAGGTTTTCATGGGTAACTTACTCACACAACCACTCACACAATTGTATACACTATTGAAACAGCAGCTTGGCTACACTGGCTTGGGCATGTCATGAGAATGGCTGATGGACGGATTCCGGAAAATCTCCTGTAGGGAGAATTAGTGCAGGGAAAGCACCCCAGAGGGAGACCACAGCTGTGATATAAGGATATCTGCAAGAGGGATCTAAAGGTCTTGGGGATGGACCAGAGGTGGGTTTCCTACCGGTTCGCACCGGTTCGGTAGAACCGGTTCGTCAAATCTACCGAACTGGTTAGAAGAGGTTCCACCAGTGGACCCAGAAAGCAGGCCACACCTACAGAAGAGGTTCCAAAATTTTTTGAAACCCACCACTGGGATGGACATTAACAGCTAGGGAACCTTGAGCTCTGATCGTTCAGCTTGGAGGCTAAAGACGCAGCATGGCATTTTCCAATTTGAAGAGACACTTGTTCGGCAAGCGGAGGCAGTTCCAGAACAGCGAAATCTGGGGGCTGGCCAGGGGACAGAATGTATCTGCCCTCAGTGTGGAAGGGATTGCCACTCCCGAATTGGTCTTTTTAGCCACACCAGATGCTGCGTTGGGACCTCGATACCATAGTCTTTTGAGATTGAAGGATCAACCTCAATCACCATCAGATATACTTGAGTGGCTCGACTGAAGTAAATTTTAAAATGGGGAAGAAGGGGAAAAAAGATGTTGAAACTTTGGAAAAAAGTGCACAGAAGAACAATTAAGAGGATTAAAGGCCTGGAGACTAAAACATATGAAGAATGGTTGTGGGAACTGGGCATGGCTAGTCTGAAGAAAAGAAGAACTAGGGATAGCAATAGCAATAGCAGTTAGACTTATATACCGCTTCATAGGGCTTTCAGCCCTCTCTAAGCGGTTTACAGAGTCAGCATATTGCCCCCAACAACAATCCGGGTCCTCATTTTACCCACCTCGGAAGGATGGAAGGCTGAGTCAACCTTTGAGCCGGTGAGATTTTAACAGCCGAACTGCCGAACTGCAGTCAGCTGAAGTAGCCTGCAGTGCTGCATTTAACCACTGCACCACCTCGGCTCTCTGGGATGACACGATAGCAGTGTTACAGTATTTGAAGGGCTGCCACAAACAAGAGGGAGTAATCTACACCTTATTCTTCCAAACCACCAGAAGGCAGGACAAGAAACAATGGATGAAAACTAATCAAGGGGAGAAGCAACCTGGAATTAAGGAAGAACTTCCTAACAGTGAGAACAATTGGCCAGTGGAACAACTTTGCCTTCAGAAGTTGTGGGTGCTTCGTCACTGGAGCCTTTTAATAAGACGCTGGACAGACACTTATCTGAAGTGGTATGGGGTCTCCTGCTTGAATAGGTTGTTGGGCTAGAAGACCTCCAAGGTCCCTTCCAGAACTCTTCTGGTTGAAAGATATAGGAGAGTGGATTTTGAGGCAGATGTAGTTTAGATGTGAGACTGACATTCCATAAGATCTACTTCAAAATTCTATTTTGTTGGCTGGAGATTACGTACGGTACAATCCACATGGAAGAAACTTCACATCAGAGCACTGAACTTTGATTGAAGTCTACTGGCTTCAAAAGGCAGGTATCACCTGAAGCTGATCAAACACAGGCACCACCTGAGCAGGTGGGAGAGTCAGATAATAATGGCATAAGAACGCTCAGCCACCACACCCGGTGAGTAGAGCAAAGGTATTCTATGAGGCTCCTTGCCAAGCAAGGGAATAATATCTTGATGAAAGGCAGCTGGTTGCAGTCTGATTTAAGAGGCAGCTCTGACCTATAACCCTTCATTGGAATCAACTGACTGATCTCTGGCTTCTGTACGATGTTTGTGTGGATTCTGCTGGTGAAATTCTGACCTCTCAACAAGCTGACAACCCTGACCTGGCTCTCGGAATTCTGGATGGTATTTTGACTATTCTTCTGCACGTTTCTGGTAAAAGCAAAACCACTCGGGCAAACTTCTTTCAGGGACTGTTTTGGTTTGCAATCCTTGTCAGCTCGTCCTCTCCTCAATCTTTGCCTATCTAGTGAGGCTAACATCAGCTTCGCAAAACCGTTTCTGCTCTCCCTTCTTCCCTTCAGTGAATATGGTTGGCTTTCTGCCCGATTCACTTCCGAATGTTATCTTACTACTCCATACTTAAAAAGAAACTAGGCCCTTTTATCTAGACAACAACACTGCCTATTATTGTCTATTGAGCTAAGGAAGTGTAGATGTATATGTGAATGATCAAAATTTCTAGAAATCACTTGCTACCCAATGTGCTCGCACAGGATTTAATGATGATGATGATGATATTGCACATATTGTCATCTATCCAGAGTCAATCTAAAATCAGGAAGCCTTGATACAGCTAATAAATGAATAAATCTAATAAGTAACATGAATAACTAAAACAATATAATATATGAAATCATTGGGAAATATCTCTACTGAGCGTCATTAGGGCCTAGTGGTAAAGACACTTCCCACTCAGAAGGCTGAGAGTTCAATCCTATGTAACAGAAGATGTTTCTCTTTTAGGGCACAATGAAAAAATATCTGCTGTGAACTTCACATAGGCATCAGGAAGGGCATCTGCAAGTAAATGCTCAGCTTCATCTACTTGTCATGACTCTATCCTGAATAATTGAAGTATTACACAGTCATAAAAAAGGAGCTGTTATTGGGGGTGGGGGAATCTTTTTTAAAGTTCAGAGCATTGATTTTAAAAACAATATATATATATCCAAAGATAAGAATCTTCTTAATTTGCTTTCATCCAGAATTGAAGCAAAGCATTCCTTGGAGGAAAGCTATGGCAAATCTAGACAGCATATTAAAATGCAGAGACATCACTCTGCCAACAAAAGTGCGTATAGTCAAGACTATGGTTTTCCTAGTTGCAATGGATGGCTGTGAAGGTTGGACCATAAGAAAGGCTGAGCACCAAAGAACTGAAGCCTTTGAACTAGGGTGCTGGAGAAGACTCCTGCGAGTCCCTTGGACTGCAAGGCGATCAAATGGGTCAGTCCTAGAGGAGATCAACTCTGACTGCTCTTTAGAAGGCCAGAGCCTGAAGAAGGAACTCAAATATTTGGGCACCTAATGAGAAGGAAGGACTCATTGGAGAAGAGCCTGGTGCTGGGAAAGATGGAGGGCAAAAGAAGAAGGGGATGACAGAGAATGAGGTGGCTGGATGGAGTCACTGAAGCAGTCGGCGTGAGCTTAAATGGGCTCCAGAGGATGGTAGAGGACAGGAAGGCCTGGAAGAATGTTGTCCATGGGGTCACGATGGGTTAGACACAACTTCATAACTAACAACAAAAATTCCTTTGAGATGTTGGAAACCACTCTCTGGTTTGCCAATACTATTCAAGGAAATACAGTAACTTGTATTTGGTGGCCCTGGTTCCTTCTTCTGAAAAGGCCACAATTCCACTGGTTTCTTTGTCTCGGCCGAACATGTTTTCTCAGTTTGGCTTTCCTTTCAGCAAAACTGTTTTCCTAAAGCAGGAGTCAAACCTTGATGTCTCTCCCCACCGCCTGGCCCATCTTGTAAATAAAGGCTTCTAATATCCCGTGGACAAAGCGAACCTGATGATTTCCAAAGCTGCTTCTCTATATTTGAGACAGAAATGCGTAGAGAACGAGGCTTAATTAATGGGAAAGGCAGGGAAAAATCCATACTGTAGATATTGCTTTTTAGTTCTTTACGCGCTGGTTTTATAAGGACCGCACAAGCTTGCCTTTTCTTTGATGGCATTCAAGGACTACAATTCCTTTTATCGCAAGGAAGATCTTCCCCCAGGGCTTTTGCCCTAAATCAAAAATCTCAATCCAGTTAAAGACGATCCCTTGTCTCCAGGTCTCTAAAAATACATACATGTATAAATATAGTTACATCACACAGCATTACACACTCTGGGACAGGGGTGTCAAACTCGATTTCATTGCGGGCCGCATCACGATTGTGTTTGACCTCAGGAGGCCGAGGTGGGCATGGCCAGCTCGATATCACTCGTGTTAGGGGCGCATTTGGTGGCCCGAGCACTCTGTCAGCGAAAACAGGCTTCTAAACTCCATTTGTGGCTGCAACTGCCTTCTGCAACCCTCTGCCAGGGAAAATGGAGCCCGGAGGGACCCATGCAGCCCTTGCAAGATCTATTTTCAGCTGCAATGGTGTCCATTTTCACTGGCAGAGGCACCATGGGCCACTGCTTTGCTGTTTCCAGGGCAGCCTCACGGGCCAGATCTAAGCACCCTCCGGACCAGATCTGGCCCCGGGCCTTGAGTTTGACACCCCCACTCTACAAAAATAGAATAGAACAGAACAGAACAGAACAGCATAGCATAGCATGCAGAATGAAATAGAATTCAGAAAATAGAATAGAGTAGAGTAGAGTAGAGTAGAGTAGAGTAGAGTAGAGTAGAGTAGAGTAGAGTAGAGTAGAGTAGAGTGTAGGGTAGGGTAGGGTAGGGTAGGGTAGGGTAGGGTAGGGTAGAATAGAATAGAATAGAATAATAGAATAGATAGAATAGCAATAGCATAGCAATAGCAATAGCAATAGCAATAGCAGTTAGACTTATATACCGCTTCATAGGGCTTTCAGCCCTCTCTAAGCGGTTTACAGAGTCAGCATATCGCCCCCAACAACAATCCGGGTCCTCATTTTTACCCACCTCGGAAGGATGGAAGGCTGAGTCAACCCTGAGCTGGTGGGATTTGAACAGCCGAACTGCAGAACTGCAGTCAGCTGAAGTAGCCTGCATTTAACCACTGCACCACCTCGGCACCTAAATAGAGGACATATCAGATATTAAACTGATAAGAACAGATACTTCACATGATCTTAGCCAAAAGGCCGAGAAGCGATAGAATAGAATTCTTTATTGGCCAAATGTGATTGGACACACAAGGAATTTGTGCAGATGCTCTCAATATACATAAAAAAACAGGATATGTTTGTCAAGAAAAATACATTCATCAAGAATCATAAGATACAACACTTAGTAATAGTCATGGAATACTAAATAAGCAATCAAGTCATTCTAGGAAAATAAATAAGCAATATAAATAATACAGATACAAGCCACAAGGTTATAGTCATAAGTGGGAGGAGGTAGGTAATAGGAAGGATGAGAAGATTAATAGTAATGCAGACTTGTGAATAGTTGGACAGCGGGAATTAGTTGTTTAGCAGAGTGATGGCATTCAGGGGAAAACTGTCCTTGTGTCTAGTTGTTTTGGTGTGCAGTGCTCTATAGCATCGTTTTGAGGGTAGAAGTTGAAACAATTTGTGTCCAGGATGTAGATATTTTCACAGCCCTCTTTTGACTCATGCATATACAGGACCTCAATGGAAGGCAAGTTGGTAGCAACCTAGATTCTGCATAAATATTCCTAGCTACCCATCATGCTCAGCCAAGCTCAAGAATGTGCATAACCAGTGGTGGGATTCAAATAATTTAACAACTGGTTCTTTGCCCTAATGACCAGCTGGGTAGTGGGACTTGATGGTCATGTGACTAGGTGGGCATGATAAACTCAACGTCACTCATGTCGATGGGCGCTTCACCTTAGCTGCTATAATGTAATAAAAGTTAACCAAAGAGGCAGTTTCCGTAAGCAGGGCAATAAAGATGAGGCTAGAAACAACACCAGAATGTGTCCTTCCTGCCTTCCTTACAGGATTAGCCCTGTAAAGTGGGGAAAAACAAAAGGAGATTTCTTCCAACTACCGGTTCTCCAAACTGCTTAGAAAGTTAACAACCAGTTATAGCAATAGCAATAGCAATAGCAGACTTATATACCGCTTCATAGGGCTTTCAGCCCTCTCTAAGCGGTTTACAGAGTCAGCATATTGCCCCCAACAACAATCCGGGTCCTCATTTACCCACCTCGGAAGGATGGAAGGCTGAGTCAACTCTCAGCCGGTGAGATTTGAACAGCCTGAACTGCAGAACTGCAGTCAGCTGAAGTAGCCTGCAGTGCTGCATTTAACTACTGCGCCACCTCGGCTCTCCCGAATAGGTGCGAACCGGCTGAATCCACCAATGTGCATAACCTCTAATGTATCCAAGAGTCCATGGTTATGTCAGGCAGGTTTTTTTAGGGGTGGGGAAAGGGACTCTACTAGTTCACAGCCCAAATTCATATATTTTAGGAGTCACTCAATAGTCTGCTTATATCCTGGACTAACAAGGGGTTCTTCTAG
>NC_045554.1:41769553-41899614 GCF_009769535.1 Thamnophis elegans | reverse complement strand
AACAGGCTCCAGCTGTTCTTCTGCCTCACTGATGTCGGACTCTGAAGGCAGTTGATATCTGGCATATGGCTCTGTCCCCCTCTCTGCCTCCGACACAGAGCCCTCATCAGAGCCTTCCCCAGACTCCAGGACTGGCCCAGGTTCCTCCCCAACCTCCTCACTGTACGAATCTGCTGCCAGCTCTGTGGACCACTGGCAGGTCACAACACAAGTCAGGTTTGTCCAAAAAGTTGCCCCCTTGAAAAGGTGCTCTTTTCAAAAAGCGACTGGACTTTGTTGCGGTTTTTTTCCTTTGAAAACATCTCACTTTCATCCAAGAAGTTTCTTCGGTTTGTGACAGGAATCCCAGAATGGGGAAAGCTTGATGGTTTTGTTTGAAGAAGCCTGCTGAACTTAATCTGGTGGATTGGTGGTCTAACTTAGAAGGAAGCAACCTCTAGGTTTGCTATCTTAGCGAAATGTAGGTCTTCATTTCCACCTCACCTATAGATGTGACTATATTAAAGAATAAACATTGGGAAGAATATTCCTGTGACACCTTTAAGCGTGCCACTCTGTCCATTATTCTCTGCCCTTTGCAAATCTATGTCAACCCATGTGGGATCCACGGAGCAGAAGGAGATAATCTTATAAAGCATAATTTTACTTTTCCGCCAGCCTATAACTTTTATGTAGCATGTAGGAACACACCTAATGAAATCTACCATAATAAATGGTAGGGAATGTGGTGATATCATGGAGTAACCAAAGGGAAGAATGCTTCAGTACCATAAAAGCTTGCAGAGCTGTGGCTAGATTTACCAAGGTCTCAAAATTATGTCTTTCTCTTCATCACTGGAGTTTCTTCCAATACTTTCCATTAACTATAGCTTATGAACGAATACATCTATGTCTCTTTTTATTTTCATTTTTGATGCACTCCAAACCTTGGGGGAAATTAGCCATTTTCATATCCTCCCTTCCCTGGAAATTAACACCCACCTCTTGCCAATCCGAATATTGCAATCAGATGTGCATTATTGCTCCATAACCAAACTTTGCATTAGATTCAGTTTCCTGATGGAGCTTAATCTGGGGGTGTGGACAATGCTGGGTGGCTGATCAGAAAAATACCAGGAATAAAAGAAGCTTCACGACCCACCATCCTCTTGCTTGTGGGAGAAACGTGCCTATCAAGTGCTTATCTCTGAAAAGTTAAGAAAAATTGAAGACAGAACCAAAAGTCACCATGGACCAGAGACAATAGGAAAACTCCAAACAGCTAAAAGTCAAGTTCGAAAGCATTGGAGATCAGAAGACCTAGAGACAAAGGAAAGAGCAACAGAAAAAAGAAGAGAGAAAAGAAGGAAAAGGAAGGGAGGGGGAAAGAGAGAAGGAACATGGAAGAGAGGAGGGAGGAAGAAAGGGAAGGAGGGAAGGGGAGGGGAAAAAGGGGAAGGGAGGTGGAAAGAGAGAAAGGAAGAGGGGAGGGAGGGAGGGAGGGAGGGAGGAATGAAGAATTGAGGCAAGGGAAGGAGGAGAATGGAGGGAGGAGGAAAGAAGGAGGAGGGAGGGAGGAAGGAAGAATAGAGGCAAGGAAGGAATGAGGGAAGGGAGGGAGAATAGAGGCAAAGAAGGAAGAAGAATGGAAGAAGGGATGGAGGAAGGAAGGAAAAAGAATGGAGCGAGGGGAATGGAGAAAGGAAGAATAGAGGGAGGGAAAGAAGGAAGGAAGAAGGTAGAGACAAGGAAGGAAGACTGGAGCCAAAGAAGGAAGGAATAATAGAGCAAGGGAAGGAGGAGAATGGAGGGAGGGAGGAAAGAAGGAGGAGGGAGGAAGAATAGAGGTAAGGAAGGAAGGAGGGCAGGGAGGAATAATAGAGGCAGAAGGAAGAAGAATGGAGGGGGGAGGAAAGAAGGAGGGGGAGGAAGAATAGAGGTAAGGGAGGAATGAGGGCAGGGAGGAAGAATAGAGGCAAAGAAGGAAAAGAATAGGAAGGAAGGGAGGGAGGAAGGAAAAGAATGGAGGGAGGGGGAAGGAAGAAAGGAAGAATAGAGGGAGGGAAAGAAGGAAGAAAGGAGGAAGAGTAGAGACAAGGAAGAAGACTGGAGGCAAAGAAGGAAGGAATAATAGAGGCAAGGGAAGGAAGGAGGAAGGGAGAGAGGGAGGGAGGAAGGAAGGAAGGAAAAAGAATTGCGGGAGAGGGAAAGGAAGGAAAAATAGAGGGAGGAAAGAAGGAAGGATGAAGGAAGAGTACAGACAGGAAGGAAGGAGAATGGAGGGAGGGAAGGAAGGAAGGGAAGAAAAGGAAAGGAGGAAGGCTCTTCTCAGTTTTCAGGATTGCCATTAACACAGGAGAACCGCAGCGGGCTCATAAAAATGGATAGCGTCTCCTATCTAGAATTTGCACAGGCCCCTCTCAAATACCCAAAGCCGCCCTCCTTGTAACGCAATCCTCTTGAGCTTTAAAGTCTTTCAAGTGGAATAAAGATGTTACTGTAATGACAGTGAATGTAATGAGATTAAATGTACTTGGGAGCGAAGGTAAATGGCTTTACATCAGAACGAGCGCCGGAGCCCAGGTCCTGTAGAATGAAGACAAATGAGATTATTGTGGCTTTTTGGGGCTGCACTTCCTCCAGTGAATGGTGGTCACCGCAGGGGGGGAAGTGCCTCACAACAGGGTCGCAAGGAGCAACAAGATTTTCATGGGGGGGGGGGGAAGATATGAAAAGTGCCTCGCCGTAAAGAAATGCAGGGAAATTGGCTCGCAAGAGCATAATTGTGTCCTTGTTCACACAGGGCGCTTAAACCATCCTTCCTCATCTGGCTGTTGTCAGCTCTTCGGTTGATCAGCAATGGCCATGCTGGTTTGTAGGTCTTTAAAGCCATACATCTGAAGGGCACTCAGATTTCTGAAGGTTGTATCAAGAAATTGGTTTCCTCCAAATTATTGCTTAGACAAACACACAAATGCGTTGACGCTCCATAATATGTCAATAATTTGCTGTTGTGATTTATAGCAATAGCAATAGCAGTTAGACTTATATACCGCTTCATAGGGCTTTCAGCCCTCTCTAAGCGGTTTACAGAGTCAGCATATCGCCCCCACAGTCTGGGTCCTCATTTCACCCACCTCGGAAGGATGGAAGGCTGAGTCAACCTTGAGCCGGTGAGATTAGAACCGCTGAACTGCAAGATAACAGTCAGCTGAAGTGGCCTGCAGTACTGCACCCTAACCACTGCGCCACCTCGGCTCTAGCCCCCTGGATTATTCTGGTGACTGAACTTTATCTCGCTGATTAGAGTTTTCACTACCTGGTTATTATAATTAATGCTTTGCCATTTTGTTCTGGGACCTATTCATATTATTGTTATCGCTGTTTTATTGTGTCTTTTGTGGATGTTTCACCCTTACAATTTATGGCATGGTCACATTGGCAACCTACCGTGATGCCGAATAGAGTTGCCAATGCAATAAATTGAATTACTTAATATACAGATTATAAAATGGACTTGGAACTAAGGAGAAATTTCCAGAAAAGAAGAGCAATTAACCGGTGGAACAACTTGCCTCCTGAAGTTCTGGGTGCACCATCACTGGAGGCTTTTAAGAAGAGATTGGGAGAACAACTTGTCTGAAATCATATCAGGTTTCCTGCTTGAGTTGGGGAGGTAGACTAGAAGACCTCCAAGGTCCCTTCAACTCTGTTATTCTATTAAAAGCAACGAAGTATATCAGTTTCTCTTTCTCTTATTCTTGAGCAAAGAATGAAAAAAATGGATGTTGACAATTTGATTATGTTGTTGTTGTTAGTTGTGAAGTTGGGTCTGACCCATCACAACCCCATGGTCAATGTTCCTCCAGGGCTTCCTATCCTCTACCATCCTCTGGAGTCCATTTAAGGTCACACCGACTGCTTTGGTGACTCCATCCAGCCACCTCATTCTCTGTCGTCCCCTCCTTCTTTTGCCCTCCCATCGTTCCCAGCATGAGGCTCTTCTCCAGGGAGTCCTTCCTTCTCATTAGGTGGCCAAAGGATTTGAGTTTCCTCTTCAAGATCTGACCTTCTAAAGAGCAGTCAGGGTTCATCTCCTCTGGGACTGACCGGTTGGATCGCCTTGCAATCCAAGGGACTCGCAGGAGGTCTTCTCCAGCACCCAGAGTTCAAAGGCCTCCATTCTTTGGTGTTCAGCCTTTCTTGTGGTCCAACGTTCATAGCCATCCATTGCAATGTGACTGGCAGGGTGATGTCTCTGCTTTTTAGTATGACCATACCCTGCCAATATCCCTGCCCCCTGGCACATATTCGTAGTTGGTTCTAAGTAGATTGGAAGAAAGTTGTGAAAAAAGAAAAGATCTTTCAATCTGGGGGTCAGGTTGTGTTCAAGCCAAAGATTATTAAGCATATCCTCTGAACATAGAACAAAGGAAATTTAGCAAGTTGTGTGCCTTGTAGACTTATATGGATATATACAACACTCTATTTGCCATTGAGTTGCTCTTGGTCAACCTTCCCTAGTGAGGCTCAATGCTTCCAAATCAAGGTTCCCAAAGGTCTAGATCTCTTTTCCCCCTTCAATCTGGAGAACTTCATGACTTTTATTTGATTGGATTTAAAGACTCAAAGTTAACGGAAGGCTGCTGAGAGCTGAAGCTTGTGTGCCATTTGTTATGTATCAGGGTGATTCATTTCAATCAGTATGCATCCCCTTTCTGAGATTCAAGGTAATCTGTTGTGAGTCCTCAGGGTTGCCATGGTTTCATTTCTTTGTTTACACATATACACACGCACGAGTGTGTGTTTGTATATCTGGGAGATGCACTGCTTCAGACCTTCAGAAGACAGTTTTTTTTAAATTATCCATTTGTTCATAAAACAAGAAATAGAGCCTTCCTTCCTTCCTTCTTCCTTCCTTCCTTCTTTCCTTCCTTCCTTCCTGCTTTCTTTCTTTCTTTCTTTCTTTCCTCTCATTTTAATTCATCTCATTTTCCTTCATTTCATTGTCCCTTCCTTCCTCCCCCTTCCTTCCTTCCTTCCTTCCTTCCTTCCTTCCTTCTTTCCTTCTTCTTCCTTCCTTCCTTCCTGCTTTCTTTCTTTCTTTCTTTCTTTCCTCTCATTTTAATTCATCTCATTTCCTTCATTTCATTTTCCTTCCTTCCTCTCATTTCCATCTCATCTACTTCCTTCCTTCCTTCCTTCTGCTCATTTTCCTTCCTCTCATTTCCCTTCCTTCCTCCTCCTTCCTTCCTCTCATTTTCCTTCATCTCATTTTCCCTCCCTCCTTCCTTCCTTCCTCTCATTTTCCTTCATCTCATTTGCATCTTATTTTCCTTCCTCCCTCCCTCCCTTCCCCTTCCTTCCTTCCTTCCTTCCTTCCTTTCCTTTCCTTTTCCTTCCTTTCCTTTTTCTTCCTCTCATTTTCCTTCCTTCCTTCCTCTCCTTTTCCTCCCTTCCTCCCTCCCTTCCCCTTCCTTCCTTCCTTCCTCTCATTTTCCTTCATCTCATTTGCATCTTATTTTCCTTCCTTCCTCCCTCCCTTCCCCTTCCTTCCTTCCTTCCTTCCTTCCTTCCTTCCTTCCTTCCTTCCTTCCTTCCTCTCATTTTTCTTCATCTCGTTTCCATCTCATTTTCCTCCCCCCTCCCTCTCCTTCCTTCCTTCCTCATTTTCCTTCATCTCATTCCCATCTCATTTTCCTTCCTTCCTTCCTCCCTCCTCCTTCCTGCCTTCCTTCTTTCCTTCCTCTCATTTTCCTTCCTTCCTTCCTTCCTCCTTCCCTCCCTGGATTTCGACCTTAAGGATGTTACTTTATCTCCAATCTATAGAATCTTCCAGCAAAGCTGAGATCTATCCCAACTCAGTAAACGAGATTAGGACACACTAATCTTAATCAGTGGAAGTTTCAAATCATTATAGTTAGAAACTATAGGCTGTCAATCTTTGTGAGTCTGAGCTGTATTATTTCCTATTGTTGGCCCACCCATTAGCTATTAAAGCAGAGTTGATAACAAAAATTGCTTTAAAACACTGTCTTAAAAGCCACTTGCATGAAGAATATTCATTTACTTAACTGCTGACCATATGATCTTATGCAAATTATTTGTCGGTAAATATTCCCTACCACTACACAACAGCTTTTGGAGAAAAAAAACTCCAAAAGTCACTTTCCTCCCTTTCTTTTTTTAATTAAAGATTAGGGTAGGTTCGGCTTATTTTCCCCCTTTGAAGTAGGAGGATCTATTTATCTCTTGTCATTTCCCTGCTGAGATAAATTGATTTAGCTTCTTCAAAGAATCTTCTTCAGATTGTGGAATAAGTATCTCCTAATATTTGTTGTCTGCAATAAAAAAAAGCAAAAAATCTGATCACCCAAAATATGGTTTTCCTCTATCTTCAGCAGTGTCTTACTATACTTAAAGGGCTTCTCTGCTTAACTGGTTAGAACATTAAATTCAATAAATAATACAATTTATTTCAATAAATAGAATTTATAAAATCTTTCCCATGTCTGCTAGATGAATCTCTTTGATAGTTTCAATATGCTTTAATTCAACGGAAGATAATCTTAGTTATGTTTGCTTATGAAATTATTCTTGGAGTTAAACGCTTTGAAAGTTAAACTCTGGATAAGTACGATAAGGCCTTTTATAGTTGTACTGGATGACGTTTCAAAGCACTGAAAATTAACAAAAACAGATTTTTTTCTCCATTTTGTTTTGATGTCTTCCAATCTATTTATATAAAGGAGCTAGAACAGATAATGGGAAAAATAGTTTTAGAAGAAATAGCTGGGCATTCTGCTTATGCCTAATTATACTGTCTCTCTCTGGACTTTCCAATACTTTGGCCACCTAATGAGAAGGAAGGACTCACTGGAGAAGAGCCTCATGGTGGGAATGATGGAGGGAAAAGAAGAAGGGGATGGGCAGAGAGTGAGGTGGCTGGATGGAGTCACTGAAGCAGTCGGCGTGAGCTTAAATGGATTTCAGAGGATGGCAGAGGAGAGGAAGGCCTGGAGGAACGTGGTCCATGGGGTTGCATAGTCCAGTTCAATGGTTCGAATCCCTGGCACCACATAACGGAGTGAGTTCCCATTATTTGTCCAGCTTCTGCCAACCTAGCAGTTCGAAAGCACGTAAAAAATGCAAGTAGAAAAATAGGGATCACCTTTGGTGGGAAGGTAATATTGTTCTGTGTGCCTTCAGCATTTAGTCATGCTGGTCACATGACCATGGAGACATCTTCGGACAGTGCTGGCTCTTCGGCTTTGAAACAGAGATCAGCACCGCCCCCTAGAGTCGGGAACAATTAGCATATCTGTGTGAGGGGAAGCTTTACCTTTACCTTTAGTTGCTATTATTACCATAATAATAAAACGGAGGAACAATTGTATTTTACGGGGAAAATATAGATTTTAAGTGTGCTTAATTTTGTTCGCTTAGGCTTAATTTTATAGAGATAATATTACTCATTTGAAAGGAGTATTAAGATCAATTTTATGTAACATGTAATATATATCAACCTTCATAAAAATTTTTGAAGCTTTCAAAACATAGTGTACATTGTGAAACAATAGTTTGTACAGATTCCTTTAGAAGGTTGGTTAGTTGGTTCAAGGTAGATTAATATAATTGCTTAAAGTGGATAGGAAAATCTGCAATGTTTTTATCTCTTTAGAGGGTTTTTTTTTAAGTTTTGCAATCAAACCAAGAGAAATGGAAGTTTTTCAATTAATATTTAGCCTCTCTAGGCAGAAAGTTCATTTCACCACATGAAACACAAAGCATCTTGAACTGCTTTTCAATCTGTAAGCAAAGCTGAGCTACCTTGACAACAAGATACCAATAACCTGTAATTTCTATTGCTCACCACTTTTTTTCCTCTGTGTTATGAGTCTTAGCAAATGCTCACTGCCATAGGCTAATAGTCTGCAACCAGTCTTACCTTCAAAAATGTCAAATAAAATGAAAAAAGGAGTATCAGAGAGGAGAAGGTTGGCCTTCATCAAATCCTATGGGGTCATCTCATAGATTCTTTAGATTCCATGAGTTCCATCTTCTACAAAAAAATAAATTAGGAACCAGCTATAAGTAAAACTACTTCAATTTCCTGTCCTTCATTACTCATTGCTCCTGGAAAAAAGAGAGATTTTGAGCCTGGTGGAAATTGCTCGTGCATGGTGAAACTAAATCATCTCGTTATGCTACTTTGAGGTTGGCTGCTTATGTCCAATGATAACTTTATCCTAACTTTTCCATCCTAGATCAGCATGGTTCTTCCCCCCGCGCATTTATTTTGTCAACAAAACGTTGAGTAGCTTACCTCATGGATACCAACTGGCTAAATTATAATTTCTTTAGCTACAGTATGTTGATCAGAGGTCTGGTGGAGCCTTTCCCAGTTAACATGGTATTCAACACATAGGTTTTCATGGGTAACTTACTCACACAACCACTCACACAATTGTATACACTATTGAAACAGCAGCTTGGCTACACTGGCTTGGGCATGTCATGAGAATGGCTGATGGACGGATTCCGGAAAATCTCCTGTAGGGAGAATTAGTGCAGGGAAAGCACCCCAGAGGGAGACCACAGCTGTGATATAAGGATATCTGCAAGAGGGATCTAAAGGTCTTGGGGATGGACCAGAGGTGGGTTCCTACCGGTTCGCACCGGTTCGGTAGAACCGGTTCGTCAAATCTACCGAACTGGTTAGAAGAGGTTCCACCAGTGGACCCAGAAAGCAGGCCACACCTACAGAAGAGGTTCCAAAATTTTTTGAAACCCACCACTGGGATGGACATTAACAGCTAGGGAACCTTGAGCTCTGATCGTTCAGCTTGGAGGCTAAAGACGCAGCATGGCATTTTCCAATTTGAAGAGACACTTGTTCGGCAAGCGGAGGCAGTTCCAGAACAGCGAAATCTGGGGCTGGCCAGGGGACAGAATGTATCTGCCCTCAGTGTGGAAGGGATTGCCACTCCCGAATTGGTCTTTTTAGCCACACCAGATGCTGCGTTGGGACCTCGATACCATAGTCTTTTGAGATTGAAGGATCAACCTCAATCACCATCAGATATACTTGAGTGGCTCGACTGAAGTAAATTTTAAAATGGGGAAGAAGGGGAAAAAAGATGTTGAAACTTTGGAAAAAAGTGCACAGAAGAACAATTAAGAGGATTAAAGGCCTGGAGACTAAAACATATGAAGAATGGTTGTGGGAACTGGGCATGGCTAGTCTGAAGAAAAGAAGAACTAGGATAGCAATAGCAATAGCAGTTAGACTTATATACCGCTTCATAGGGCGTTCAGCCCTCTCTAAGCGGTTTACAGAGTCAGCTTATTGCCCCCAACAACAATCCGGGTCCTCATTTTACCCACCTCGGAAGGATGGAAGGCTGAGTCAACCTTTGAGCCAGTGAGATTTTAACAGCCGAACTGCCGAACTGCAGTCAGCTGAAGTAGCCTGCAGTGCTGCATTTAACCACTGCACCACCTCGGCTCTCTGGGATGACACGATAGCAGTGTTACAGTATTTGAAGGGCTGCCACAAACAAGAGGGAGTAATCTACACCTTATTCTTCCAAACCACCAGAAGGCAGGACAAGAAACAATGGATGAAAACTAATCAAGGGGAGAAGCAACCTGGAATTAAGGAAGAACTTCCTAACAGTGAGAACAATTGGCCAGTGGAACAACTTTGCCTTCAGAAGTTGTGGGTGCTTCGTCACTGGAGCCTTTTAATAAGACGCTGGACAGACACTTATCTGAAGTGGTATGGGGTCTCCTGCTTGAATAGGTTGTTGGGCTAGAAGACCTCCAAGGTCCCTTCCAGAACTCTTCTGGTTGAAAGATATAGGAGAGTGGATTTTGAGGCAGATGTAGTTTAGATGTGAGACTGACATTCCATAAGATCTACTTCAAAATTCTATTTTGTTGGCTGGAGATTACGTACGGTACAATCCACATGGAAGAAACTTCACATCAGAGCACTGAACTTTGATTGAAGTCTACTGGCTTCAAAAGGCAGGTATCACCTGAAGCTGATCAAACACAGGCACCACCTGAGCAGGTGGGAGAGTCAGATAATAATGGCATAAGAACGCTCAGCCACCACACCCGGTGAGTAGAGCAAAGGTATTCTATGAGGCTCCTTGCCAAGCAAGGGAATAAATATCTTGATGAAAGGCAGCTGGTTGCAGTCTGATTTAAGAGGCAGCTCTGACCTATAACCCTTCATTGGAATCAACTGACTGATCTCTGGCTTCTGTACGATGTTTGTGTGGATTCTGCTGGTGAAATTCTGACCTCTCAACAAGCTGACAACCCTGACCTGGCTCTCGGAATTCTGGATGGTATTTTGACTATTCTTCTGCACGTTTCTGGTAAAAGCAAAACCACTCGGGCAAACTTCTTTCAGGGACTGTTTTGGTTTGCAATCCTTGTCAGCTCGTCCTCTCCTCAATCTTTGCCTATCTAGTGAGGCTAACATCAGCTTCGCAAAACCGTTTCTGCTCTCCCTTCTTCCCTTCAGTGAATATGGTTGGCTTCTGCCCGATTCACTTCCGAATGTTATCTTACTACTCCATACTTAAAAAGAAAACTAGGCCCTTTTATCTAGACAACAACACTGCCTATTATTGTCTATTGAGCTAAGGAAGTGTAGATGTATATGTGAATGATCAAAATTTCTAGAAATCACTTGCTACCCAATGTGCTCGCACAGGATTTAATGATGATGATGATGATAATTGCACATATTGTCATCTATCCAGAGTCAATCTAAAATCAGGAAGCCTTGATACAGCTAATAAATGAATAAATCTAATAAGTAACATGAATAACTAAAACAATATAATATATGAAATCATTGGAAATATCTCTACTGAGCGTCATTAGGGCCTAGTGGTAAAGACACTTCCCACTCAGAAGGCTGAGAGTTCAATCCTATGTAACAGAAGATGTTTCTCTTTTAGGGCACAATGAAAAAATATCTGCTGTGAACTTCACATAGGCATCAGGAAGGGCATCTGCAAGTAAATGCTCAGCTTCATCTACTTGTCATGACTCTATCCTGAATAATTGAAGTATTACACAGTCATAAAAAAGGAGCTGTTATTGGGGGTGGGGGAATCTTTTTTAAAGTTCAGAGCATTGATTTTAAAAACAATATATATATATCCAAAGATAAGAATCTTCTTAATTTGCTTTCATCCAGAATTGAAGCAAAGCATTCCTTGGAGGAAAGCTATGGCAAATCTAGACAGCATATTAAAATGCAGAGACATCACTCTGCCAACAAAAGTGCGTATAGTCAAGACTATGGTTTTCCTAGTTGCAATGGATGGCTGTGAAGGTTGGACCATAAGAAAGGCTGAGCACCAAAGAACTGAAGCCTTTGAACTAGGGTGCTGGAGAAGACTCCTGCGAGTCCCTTGGACTGCAAGGCGATCAAATGGGTCAGTCCTAGAGGAGATCAACTCTGACTGCTCTTTAGAAGGCCAGAGCCTGAAGAAGGAACTCAAATATTTGGGCCACCTAATGAGAAGGAAGGACTCATTGGAGAAGAGCCTGGTGCTGGGAAAGATGGAGGGCAAAAGAAGAAGGGGATGACAGAGAATGAGGTGGCTGGATGGAGTCACTGAAGCAGTCGGCGTGAGCTTAAATGGGCTCCAGAGGATGGTAGAGGACAGGAAGGCCTGGAAGAATGTTGTCCATGGGGTCACGATGGGTTAGACACAACTTCATAACTAACAACAAAAATTCCTTTGAGATGTTGGAAACCACTCTCTGGTTTGCCAATACTATTCAAGGAAATACAGTAAACTTGTATTTGGTGGCCCTGGTTCCTTCTTCTGAAAAGGCCACAATTCCACTGGTTTCTTTGTCTCGGCCGAACATGTTTTCTCAGTTTGGCTTTCCTTTCAGCAAAACTGTTTTCCTAAAGCAGGAGTCAAACCTTGATGTCTCTCCCCACCGCCTGGCCCATCTTGTAAATAAAGGCTTCTAATATCCCGTGGACAAAGCGAACCTGATGATTTCCAAAGCTGCTTCTCTATATTTGAGACAGAAATGCGTAGAGAACGAGGCTTAATTAATGGGAAAGGCAGGGAAAAATCCATACTGTAGATATTGCTTTTAGTTCTTTACGCGCTGGTTTTATAAGGACCGCACAAGCTTGCCTTTTCTTTGATGGCATTCAAGGACTACAATTCCTTTTATCGCAAGGAAGATCTTCCCCCAGGGCTTTTGCCCTAAATCAAAAATCTCAATCCAGTTAAAGACGATCCCTTGTCTCCAGGTCTCTAAAAATACATACATGTATAAATATAGTTACATCACACAGCATTACACACTCTGGGACAGGGGTGTCAAACTCGATTTCATTGCGGGCCGCATCACGATTGTGTTTGACCTCAGGAGGCCGAGGTGGGCATGGCCAGCTCGATATCACTCGTGTTAGGGGCGCATTTGGTGGCCCGAGCACTCTGTCAGCGAAAACAGGCTTCTAAACTCCATTTGTGGCTGCAACTGCCTTCTGCAACCCTCTGCCAGGGAAAATGGAGCCCGGAGGGACCCATGCAGCCCTTGCAAGATCTATTTTCAGCTGCAATGGTGTCCATTTTCACTGGCAGAGGCACCATGGGCCACTGCTTTGCTGTTTCCAGGGCAGCCTCACGGGCCAGATCTAAGCACCCCGCAGACCAGATCTGGCCCCCGGGCCTTGAGTTTGACACCCCCACTCTACAAAAATAGAATAGAACAGAACAGAACAGAACAGCATAGCATAGCATGCAGAATGAAATAGAATTCAGAAAAATAGAATAGAGTAGAGTAGAGTAGAGTAGAGTAGAGTAGAGTAGAGTAGAGTAGAGTAGAGTAGAGTAGAGTAGAGTGTAGGGTAGGGTAGGGTAGGGTAGGGTAGGGTAGGGTAGGGTAGAATAGAATAGAATAGAATAGAATAGAATAGAATAGAATAGCAATAGCAATAGCAATAGCAATAGCAATAGCAATAGCAGTTAGACTTATATACCGCTTCATAGGGCTTTCAGCCCTCTCTAAGCGGTTTACAGAGTCAGCATATCGCCCCCAACAACAATCCGGGTCCTCATTTTTACCCACCTCGGAAGGATGGAAGGCTGAGTCAACCCTGAGCTGGTGGGATTTGAACAGCCGAACTGCAGAACTGCAGTCAGCTGAAGTAGCCTGCATTTAACCACTGCACCACCTCGGCACCTAAATAGAGGACATATCAGATATTAAACTGATAAGAACAGATACTTCACATGATCTTAGCCAAAAGGCCGAGAAGCGATAGAATAGAATTCTTTATTGGCCAAATGTGATTGGACACACAAGGAATTTGTGCAGATGCTCTCAATATACATAAAAAAACAGGATATGTTTGTCAAGAAAAATACATTCATCAAGAATCATAAGATACAACACTTAGTAATAGTCATGGAATACTAAATAAGCAATCAAGTCATTCTAGGAAAATAAATAAGCAATATAAATAATACAGATACAAGCCACAAGGTTATAGTCATAAGTGGGAGGAGGTAGGTAATAGGAAGGATGAGAAGATTAATAGTAATGCAGACTTGGTGAATAGTTGGACAGCGGGAATTAGTTGTTTAGCAGAGTGATGGCATTCAGGGGAAAACTGTCCTTGTGTCTAGTTGTTTTGGTGTGCAGTGCTCTATAGCATCGTTTTGAGGGTAGAAGTTGAAACAATTTGTGTCCAGGATGTAGATATTTTCACAGCCCTCTTTTTGACTCATGCAATATACAGGACCTCAATGGAAGGCAAGTTGGTAGCAACCTAGATTTCTGCATAAATATTCCTAGCTACCCATCATGCTCAGCCAAGCTCAAGAATGTGCATAACCAGTGGTGGGATTCAAATAATTTAACAACTGGTTCTTTGCCCTAATGACCAGCTGGGTAGGTGGGACTTGATGGTCATGTGACTAGGTGGGCATGATAAACTCAACGTCACTCATGTCGATGGGCGCTTCACCTTAGCTGCTATAATGTAATAAAAGTTAACCAAAGAGGCAGTTTCCGTAAGCAGGGCAATAAAGATGAGGCTAGAAACAACACCAGAATGTGTCCTTCCTGCCTTCCTTACAGGATTAGCCCTGTAAAGTGGGGAAAAACAAAAGGAGATTTCTTCCAACTACCGGTTCTCCAAACTGCTTAGAAAGTTAACAACCAGTTCTAGCAATAGCAATAGCAATAGCAGACTTATATACCGCTTCATAGGGCTTTCAGCCCTCTCTAAGCGGTTTACAGAGTCAGCATATTGCCCCCAACAACAATCCGGGTCCTCATTTTACCCACCTCGGAAGGATGGAAGGCTGAGTCAACTCTCAGCCGGTGAGATTTGAACAGCTGAACTGCAGAACTGCAGTCAGCTGAAGTAGCCTGCAGTGCTGCATTTAACTACTGCGCCACCTCGGCTCTCCCGAATAGGTGCGAACCGGCTGAATCCCACCAATGTGCATAACCTCTAATGTATCCAAGAGTCCATGGTTATGTCAGGCAGGTTTTTTTAGGGGTGGGGAAAGGGACTCTACTAGTTCACAGCCCAAATTCATATATTTTAGGAGTCACTCAATAGTCTGCTTATATCCTGGACTAACAAGGGGTTCTCTGCTTGCTACAAGATGAATCCAATTATATATATATATATAGTGATCCTCCTACGCATCAAGCCTATTGCGTCTTTTCTTTTGCTAGTCCTTCAAAAATGAAACCCAAGGTGAGTGGGCAGAAATCTTTGTAAACTAAATTAATGTGTAACAGCATTGCTTATGGACAGAAGATAATGCCACAGAACGCTGATGGGCTGATTACTGAGTGTCCACTGGAGATATGAGCTCCATAAATTGCATAAGCAGAGGTGATTCACCATGGAAGGCAGCATAATTTAGCTATTGATTTAGAATTGTGATAAACTGCCCAGGATGGTCTTGGGGCCATAAAATATACCAGCAAGAATCTCCACTTATTGCTTTCGGAGTTCAGGCCAGGTAGGAGGAGATAAATGTTTTCAGCAAAACAGAGCAAACATGAACTGTGGGGCAGTGAAACCAATATTCTGGCATTAAAATGAAATCAACTCATTTGGCACATGCAATTGTTGTTGTCCTGACGAAGGTTGCAACTAGAGTTGTCTGCCCAGGTTCCACCACAAATCCGCGAAGCCCTTATCTGCGGAGACATAAGCGCGAAGACTAATTCGCGCCGTTCGAAGCACTAAGGAAAAACGCGACCCTACCGCGATGACATAATCGGGGAGGGCAAATCCGCGCATTCCCAAGCACTCAGTACCCTAACCCTAACCTAACCCTAAACCTAACCCTAACCTAACCCTCAACCTAACCCTAAACCTAACCCTAAACCTAACCCTAAACCTAACCCTAAACCTAACCCTAAACCTAACCCTAAAACTAACCCGAACCTAACCCTAAACCTAACCCTAAACCTAACCCTAAACCTAACCCTAAACCTAACCCCTAAACCTAACCCTAACCTAACCCTAAACCTAACCCTAAACCCAAACCTAACCCTAACCTAACCCTAAAACAAACCCTAAAACAAACCCCTAAACCTAATCCTAACCCTTACCTTAATCGAAATCGGCTTTCTGCTGCAGCGCCGTTTAAAGCGCCCTTCTGTTGCCGCGCTGTTGTCGCGGCGGTGATGACATCGCGGCTTTAGCGACGCGATTTTATCACCGCTATTTTGACGGGCACGGTTTTGCTGTGCCACGGTCTGCCCAACCAGGAGCTCATGATCCAACAATGAATGGAGATTCCGTGCACTTGACTAAATATCTGGGATGGACCACGCACTGCTCTTTAACTAAGCCAGGAACCCTAGAAGGAGGCATAAATCAGCAACCCCGTTGCTAATAGTAATCTTGCTAGCACATGGATTTGGCATGTGTTTACACCAGGGACGTGCAGTCAGGGGAGGCAGGGGAGGCAGGGTCTCACCACTGTCATCATGAAAAGAAAAGAAAATGTAAAAGGAAAAAGGCTGAGCTAGTTGCTGCCAGAGTCACAGTGGATGACTCTGCTTAGTGCTTAACTGTTTAAAAAAGCCTATTAGCAATAGCAGTTAGACTTATATACCGCTTCATAGGGCTTTCAGCCCTCTCTAAGCGGTTTACAGAGTCAGCATATCGCCCCCACAGTCTGGGTCCTCATTTCACCCACCTCGGAAGGATGGAAGGCTGAGTCAACCTTGAGCCGGTGAGATTAGAACCGCTGAACTGCAGATAATAGTCAGCTGAAGTGGCCTGCAGTACTGCACCCTAACCATTGTGCCACCTTGGCTCATAAAAGTGCCCTCTGCAGGAGGAGGCCTCATTTAGTCTATCTTTATGATCACTCGAGCAGAGTTCAGCAAGGGTTAAAAGCCGAAACATTCCTTATGTAGATGAGGCACGTAGTTCTCTCGCCTCCTCCTGTAGAGGGCGTTTTTTTTAAGAGGCTTTTTTAAACAGTTAAGCAGAGTCATCCATTGGAGATTCTGGCAGCAGCTAACCCAGCCTGACCTCAGCAGCTCTTGCCTTTTTCCTTTTACATTTTTACATGTAAGAGACGAGGTGGCGCAGTGGTTAGGATGCAGTATTGCAGGCCACTTCAGCTGACTGTTATCTGCAATTCGGCGGTTCAAATCTCACCGGCTCAAGGTTGACTCAGCCTTCCATCCTTCCGAGGTGGGTGAAATGAGGACCCAGACTGTGGGGGCGATATGCTGACTCTGTAAACTGCTTAGAGAGGGCTGAAAACCTTATGAAACGGTATATAAGTCTAACTGCTATTGCTATTGCTATTTTCATCATGGCAGACAAGAGCAGAGTTGAAATGCTCTGTGAAACAGCTGGAAAAGGTATGTGGGTCGGAGGGAGGGGGAGGAATTCAAAATTAATGTAATTTGTAAGTAATTGTATTATTGTAAGTAATGTCAGACACAGCGGCGGGGCTTTGGTGGGGCTTTCGGAAAGCCGGGCCGGGGCTTTGGCAGGGCTTTCCAAAAACCCCGCCAAAGCCCCAGCTCTGTGTCCGAGATAGGGCGGCTTTTGCCCCCTAGCCTCACCAGCCATAAACCTCACCGCACGTCACTGGTTTACACTTATGTATAGAAGAAGAATATGTCAGGAGAAGAAGAAGTATCTGCTAAATCCGGAGGTCCCAATGATGCTTTTTCAAGAGACAACTGGGCTTTTTTTGTTCTTCCTTCAAGATGTTTCACTTCTCATCTAAGGAGCTTCAATCAGAACTGAAGAAGCTTCTTGGATGAGAAGCGGAATTTCTTCGAAACCAAAAAAACCCCCAAGAAAGTCCAGTTGCCTCCTGAAAAAGCAAATTTGAGGTTTCCTTGAAGAGGTTTCGCTTCTCATCCAAGAAGCTTCAGTCAGAACTGAAGAAGTTTCTTGGATGAGAAGTGAAATGTCTATAAGGAACAACACAGGAAGTCCAGTTGTCTCTTGAAAAAAAGGCTCCTTTGGACCTCCGGGTTTAGCAAAATACTTCCTCTCCCGACTTATTCTTCTCCTGAATGTAAGCGTAAGTTGTATAGTTTTTGCTAGTTCCTGGCCCAGTGTTGGTGAACCTTTTCAGCACCGAGTGCCAAAACAGAAGTGCGCATGGATGAGGGAGAGGCAGAAACAGGAAGAGCAGTTCCCCAGCACGCATGTGCATGCCAGGAAGCTGAGCTTCCAGTTTCTGGTGCGCACATGCATGCCAGTCATCTGGTCTTCTGGTTTCTGGGGTGTATGCACGTGGGAAGACCAGCTGGCTGGTGTGCAAGCATGCACCAGAAACCAGAAACTCAGCTTCCCGGTGTGCACATGCGTGCCATGGAGCTGCTCTTTCATTTTCCGGTGCTTCCACATGCGTGAAAGCCAACTGGTCACTGGAACCAGGAAGAGCAACAGGCGATGGCCGGTGTGCCTGAAGAGATGGCTCTGCAGGACACTTCCGGCACATGTGCCATAGGTTCCTGTTCTGACCCCCTCCTCCATCCAGTAATGAAAGCTGAGACAAGCTTAACTGGAATGTACTTTAATAGCAAGAAACCAAAACCTTGGTGGCTGAAAGCCAAGCATAACAAACAGATAAGGACCTTGGCAGCAACTCAGACAAACCTTGGCAGCAATTACTGTTACTAAAGTTCTCTTTAGTCAATGCATTGGCTTCTGCAAGAGGGGCGTGTGCACAACAGTCTTGTTATAGTCTGGCGAGGAGCCTAATGACCACCAGCTGAGTGCAATTACCTCCTGTAATTGCGTAATTGTTCCTGACGCCTATTAGTTCTTTGATGGTGTGCATCCAGGAACAACTCACTGCTGGCTTCTGGATCACACTCCCTTGTCTCCTCCCCACGGGTCCAAGGCTCAGGCGTCACCTGTTGGCCAACCAGTCTCTCTACGCCCTGCTCAGAGTCGGAACCCTGTCCAGGGTCCTCCATATCCTCCAGAGCCGACTCAGAGGGCCCCTCACTGTCGGAGTCTGGTGGCAGCTCCAACGGCTCCTGCTGGGCCACAACAGGTTCCCCCATCACGGCCCTGACCCATCAGGGATTAGATCAGAGGGATCTAATGCACAGCCCAAATATTATTTAAGTAAGTCTGATTAGCCCACTTCTTGCACTGCACAAGAAGCTGAACGACAAAGGTAATATATTTGTTTCTGTTTCACTTTCATTCATCGTATTTGATCAGTCCCGAGGCAAAGTGACATCTCATCAGACCTCAGAAGTCTATTTCGGCAGCTGATTACTCAGAAGGCGGCATTTAAAACAAAGACATTGTGGGAACAAATGTATTTGCTGGACTTGTCCATAGGAGCAAACCTGACCTTTATCCTGAACATTTATTGACATTCTGGTGCTTTGTATCATATTTCCTTTTCGTGTTAAAAAAAAAAAAAGATAAATGGAAGGTCTTTCCTTGCAAAAACTCTGATTTTCTTCCCCTGATTGGTCAAGCGTTGCCTAATTCAAAACCTCACAATTCAAAGGACAAAATAGCAATAGCAATAGCAGTTAGACTTATATACCGCTTCATAGGGCTTTCAGCCCTCTCTAAGCGGTTTACAGAGTCAGCATATCGCCCCCAACAATCCGGGTCCTCATTTTACCCACCTCGGAAGGATGGAAGGCTGAGTCAACCTTGAGCCGGTGAGATTTGAACAGCCGAACTGCCGAACTGCAGTAGCCTGCAGTGCTGCATTTAACCACTGCGCCACCTTGGCTCTATGGTATCTATGGTTTTATTCTGAGGATCCCTGTGGTAAATTTTAATACTAGAGAACGGTATCAGTTTAAATTTAGCAGGCTCTCTTAGATGAACATGTTCTAACCAACCCAATTTTTTAAAAAAAGAAAATCTATCCTAAGATATTGCTAAATATCCTAGTATTTATTAACAGACACATGGAGGAGTGATGAAAGAAATGTCCTTCTGGGTTCGGCTCCAAGTGGGGGAAAAGACACTGGAGACATGGAGGCTGCTTGGAAAGATGGTTTTAATGGTGGACAGGATCACATGGCTTGAGCCCTGAACAGAAAAGGTGATCACATGCTTCAATGTTGGTGGAGAAGAAGAGAAGGGCCGAGGGAGGGGCTTGCTAGGCTTTTTATAACCTGTTCAGTCCCACCTCTCTGTTTCCTGTTCCTGTGTAAGAAATGTATTCTGATTGGTTGCCAGACTCCCATGGGCCCAACTGTCTAGGCTGCGTTTTGAATCCAGGTTTGGTTGAGTTCTCAGATGCCATGTGGTGAGTTGGAGCCAATATTATCACGCTTTAATCCCATCCCCCCCCTGGATCTGAAGTGGAGAAGTCTTTATTATGTAAAGTGGACTAGCTTGGCCTTCTTAATGGCCCATTGACAAAGTGGGGATGGGCAGGAAGCTACAGGCAGCTATTCTGTCTTTTAAAACATGTTTCTTTCTTTTTCACATCCAGAGAAATATTCTGCCTTTTCAATATTTCCTAGGATATCTCATTTTTCTGGGAGAGGGCTGGGTGATAACTTCCTACAGGAGGATGGGATTGAAACCAGGAAGAAGAGAAGCCAAGGTGAGGTGGACACCCCTTCCTTCATTGTCTCTTTCCACACATTCTCAAATTGGAGGAAACCTCTTGAGAAGGCTCTGAAATGAGACTTGGGCTGCATGAAATTAGCTCAAGGACCCGAGTATGCCCACCCTGATAATGTGAAAACTCACTATGTACCGTCCCATATTTGTGCAGACCAGGTTGCTCTGATAGACCGGTTTCACCAGAAAAACCCTTAATCTCTCTCCTGGTGTAGCTGACAAAATGAGGAGAGCCTGTGGCTTAAAGGTGAATACATCGACCTAATACGCAAGTAGTTAGTTAGCAGTTAGGTTCAAATCACAGAAAGATTATGGCTAGCTGACGAGAGCTAAATAGCTTGAAATAGTGTCTAAGATGCTGAGCTTGTCAATCAGAAAAGTCAGCAGTTTGGTGGTTTGAATCCCGAGCACTGCATAATGGAGTGAGCTCCCGTTACCTGTCTCAGCTTCTGCCAACCTAGCAGTTCGAAAGCACGTAAAGATGCAAGTAGAAAAATAGGGACCACCTTTGGTGGGAAGGTAACAGCATTCCTTCCGTGCACCTTCGGCACTTAGTCATGCCGGGCACATGCCCACAGAGACATCTTCGGACAGCGCTGGCTCTTCGGCTTTGAAACAGAGATGAGCACCGCCCCCTAGAGTTGGGAACGACTAGCACATATGTGCAAGGGGAACCTTTACATTTACCATTAGATCTATACTAGTCTCCTTTTATTTCTTTGTCAGTAAGATATAAATTCAACATAAAAACTCAATAATTATTTTATGTGGCTTGTAATAAGGCTCCATTTACACACACACACACACACACACACACACACACACACACACACCTTCCTTTGCAGAGTGAATTAACACACTTTGTGTCCTTTATGGAATACAAGAATAAGATGAAAACAGCTCGGCAATCACGCCATCTTACCACACTTTAAACCAGCTCTCACAATTTGCCTGGCTTCCAAACATCGGGATTTCTTCCCTTCTCCCCCTCCAAAGACCTTCTGAAGTTAGTTTATGAATACCCCCTTTATTCTCAATGTCCTTGTAATTGACGTATATCCATATTAATGGCAGATGAGGGGGACTGGGCTTTGACATTATTGTTGGTCGGGAGAAAGTTTGATGAGGATAAATAAAAAATAACAGCAGTGTTTCATGGCACAGAAGAGAAAACAACCCCCTTCCACATTTTCCTAACTAATTGGCTAAGTAATACTTTCTGGGATTTGAGTGCAAGCCTTAAAGGAGGAAAATAATAACAACAACTGGAAGTTTTCCAGCAGTTCAGAATGGCGGCTGCCCCATGCTGGGAGTTTTGCAGTGAATCACAGCTGTGCTGTTGTTTCCAAACTTCCAGGTGTCGACATATTGAAACTGTGGATGTTTGGCAGCTAATCAAAAGGGATGGGAGCTGGTTGGGCACAAATCAACACCAGAATCATATCCTGTTTTAAATTATATATATTTCCCCTAGCCTAAGAGATAAATAACCGAGGACATTACGTATAAATGTGATTCTTCAAATGCATGGTGTATTAAGCTTTTCAGCACTGGAGTGCTTATGGCAAATTTGGTGAGTTTGAATTTGTAGCTAGTACAGAATACAGAAAAATGGAGTTGGAAGGGACCTTGGAGGTCTCCTAGTCAGGGCCGGATTTTCCTATAGGCTAACTAGGCTTCAGCCTAGGGCCTCAAGATCAAGAGGGGCCTACATTCAAATTGTTAGCAAAATTAAAATGACACTATTCTAAAAACAGTGAACACTAAAACACTGAACCGAAAATAAGGAGAAATTCTACGCATATGACTAATAAACAAACATAAAAATGTATTGGTTAAGATCGTTCCAGCGCCACGGCAGTTGGGGAGCCCGCCCACGTTCCCGGCACCCGGCGGTCAGGCGAGAGGCACGGCCGCTCCCAGTAGCCGCCCGGTCAACGCGGAGCCACCAACAGCCAGGCAGGTGAGGCGAGGGGGCTGAGTCGGGCAGCTGAGCGCAGCAGGGGAGGCGGCTGGCCTCACTGCCTTTGCCGCAAGCAGAGCGCCCTCCGTCGGGAGGCCAGCTATATATATTGATATATTGAGATATATCACCAGTAATGATGTATTTTATTGTCTCTCATGTAATTTACAAACTTAAAAATGGGAGGTGAAAGGGCCTCATAAGTGGAATAGCCTAGGGCCACTTTTCATCTATATCCGGCCCTGCTTCTAGTCCAACCCCTTTTTTTGAGCAGGATGTTCTGATGTAGACTTCCAGAGAAAGCATAAATCACACTCTTAGTCCACAAAACCCCTCTTTTATTTAAACGGCTGTGAATTATGGTCATTCACAGCCCATAATGATTCACAAACAGTCTGTGAAGAGTCCGACAGATGTCTGCTCGAGTTGCCAAAGTCTTTCAGGGTTATGTTGATAAGCACCCACCTTTATCTTCCTTGAAAGGAAGACTTAATTGCCAATTAGTTTTGCAAGGCCAAACGGAGCACAGAGTCCAACAGAGCTTCTCAGAGCTTGAACCGACCAGAATGAACTAATTGCTTCCTGCAAAGGCTCACGTCCGTTTGCTACTCTTTCATGTCTTATGGGAGGGGCCAATCATCTCCAAGCCTTTCTCCCGAGTTGCCCCTTTTTCCTTAATTGTTCTTGCCTTCTGGCAGCTGTGTGCATGCCCACACTGGGAACAGGCTCACACTGTTCTTCTGCTTTGCTGATGTCAGGCTCCAGAGGTGGTACATAACTACAAGATGACCCTCTCTGCCTCCAATGCAGAGCCCTCATCCAAGCCTTCCCCAGGCTCCAGGACTGACCCATGTTTCTCCCCAACCTCCTCACTGTCCGACTCTGCTGCAAGCTCGGGCAGGCCGCCAGCGGACCACAACACAGGAGATGCTACCATATATCATTCCGGACAAATGTTTCTAACAAGCAGCTGATCCTTGGCGATCATCTCTTCTAATGGTGGATTTTTTATTTTATTTTAACTCAGATATTTATACATATTACCATCATTATACCTCCATTTGACTACAATTGTTTAATTGTTATCCCTCCTTCCTTCCCTCCTTCCTTCCTTCCCTCCTTTCTTTTCTCCTTCTCTCCTTCCTTTCCCCCTTCCTTTCCTCCTTCCTTCCCCCCTTCCTTTTCTCCTACATTCCCTCCTTCCTTCCCTCCTTTCTTCTCTCCTTCTCTCCTTCCTTTCCTCCTTTCTTCTCTCCTTCCTTCCCTCCTTCCTTCCCTCCTTGCTTTCCTCCCTCCTTCCCTCCCTCCTTCCTACCCCCCTTTCTTCTCTTTCTTCTCTCCTTCCTTCCTTCCTCCTCTCCTTGGTGGATTTATGGTATGGTTAACCCCTGCTGGGAATTATGGGAACATTTTGCTGCAGGTTTCCCTCAGGTTTGGCTAAATTCTAGAGGATGTTAGGATTTAGGTGAAATATGAATGGAGCAAATGGTTTTACGGGGGATTAGATTAAAAATATGTTAGGCAGAATAATTTAGCATCAAGGCAGGATTGGTAACAACATTGCCTTTTCGAAATCACAACCATTCATTGCGTGCTTTATAAATGTCCTGGCCGGCCTGTCAATTCAGTTTTGGTTTGGAAATTAACTTTTCTCCTTGCCTAACTGAGGAAGGTTTAAATGAGCTACTGGTCTAATCCCATCATTTGTTACAAACGGTTGTCAGTAATCTACCAGGCTTGAGATCAAATAGAAGCAAAGAGCCAATTAACAACAGAGTATTTAATCTCCTGGTTTTTATATCCTAATGACAAGAAGGCAGGGAATAAACATTGCTTAGGTGGGCTCCCAGGAATTCATCCTTGATTGCTACAGCGATAAAAGAAATGAGTTGTTTGTTACCTTGGCTCAAGCAGGAGTTTGTAGAAAGTTTATATGTCAAAATGGAATTAAGGAGAAACTTCTTAACAGTGAGGACAATTAATCAGTGGAACAGCTTGCTGTCAGAAGTTCTGGGTGCTTCATCACTGAAGGTTTTCTAAGAAGAACCTGGACCACCACTTGTCTGGAACGGTACAAGGGTCTCCGGCTTCAGCAGAGGGTTGGATTAGAAGATCTCCAAGGTATTGATTGTATTGATTATAGATTCCGTTTACCTGGAAGGGCGTCTTCACTGGGCTTTTTTGCTAAGCAAACATGTCTGTTGTGGCCCAGCAGGAGCCGTTGGAGCTGCCACCAGACTCCGACAGTGAGGGGCCCTATGAGTCGGCTCTGGAGGATGTGGAGGACCCTGGACAGGGTTCCAACTCCGAGCAGGGTGCAGAGAGGCTGGTTGGCCACCAGGAGGCGCCTGAGCCTTGGACCAGTGGGGAGGAGACAAGGGAGAGTGATCCGGACGCCAGCAGTGAATTGTTCCTGGATGCCCGGCACCGAAGAGCTAATAGGCATCAGGAACAGTTGTGCAAGTAACAAGAGGTAATTGCACTCAGCTAGTGGTCATTAGGCTCCTCTCCAGACTATAATAAGGACTGCTTGTGCACACGCCCCTCTTGCAGAAGTCAACGCAGGAACTAATGTTTGATTAACATTATTGTGAGCTTGGCAGGCTGGATTGCTGCCAAGCCTTATCTGTGCTGGATTGCTGCCCAAGCTTGTCTGTGCCGGTTTGCTGCCAAGGACCTGTCTGTCTGTTAATTAAATGTCGTAACTTATCTTTGGCTCGGAGTGTTTGTTGGTGTGGGACGAGGGGGGTCAGAACACATGTTTATGGTTGAATGTCTATGGAGATGCTCAGTCATCCAGGTCATAGTTGTCCCAAAAGTGCTTTTTCAAGAGGCAGCTGGAATCTTGTAGAAGATTCAGCAGTCCATCTGCATTTAAAAGACACTATTTTGAAGACAGAAAAGTCCACATATTGGACAAAGAGGACTGCTGGTTTGAAAGAGGGATCAAAGAAGCCATCTATGTCAAAATTGAACAGCCCTCTCTCAACAGAGGGTGAGGAATATGACAGCATCAATGTCCAGTTTACAACCCAATTCTTTCAATAGTTCCAAGAAGGCTTCACAGCCATTTGCACTCCTCGGGTGACCCTGATGACACAGATAAATCTCCAGGTGGCCTCAATGATGCTCTAAAAGAATGCAAATGACCAGCTGTCTTCAAGGAGTATAAATCCTTCCATTCTTCCCACCATCCAGTCAAAGCTGAAGAAGCTTCTTGAATGATAAGTGAAATATCTTCAAAGAAAAACCAGAGAGTCCAGTTGCCTCTTGGAAAAGCACCTTTGGGTCAACCATGACCTGGAGGATTGAAAATTGTTCTGACCGAGGCTTCCAGAGAACACGAAGCCAATTCCTTCTCCCGACAAAAAACCCCTTTTATTAATTTACTGTGAATTCTGTTCATTCACATCCAGCAAAGTCTTTCAAGGGGGGGATTTACAGTCACAGACCTTATCTGGCTTGGAGAGCTGCCAGGCTGATATCTGCAAATCTTGGCAAGGAGTCTCAGAAAGTTGTGAACCAATTAAGCGAACTGATTGTCTCCTGCAAACTCCACTCCCCCTTCGCTCCTCTTTTATTTCCTCTGGGAGGGGCCATTCACCGTCCACCTGTGGCCTTACTCCCAAGTCGACCCCTGTTCTTTAGCTGTTCCCTTTAGCAACTCTGCGCGATGCACACACTGGGAACAGGCTCCAGCTGTTCTTCTGCCTCACGATGTCTGGCTCTGAAGGCAGCTGATAACTGGCATACGGCTCTGCCCCCTCTCTGCCTCTGACACAGAGCCTCATCAGAGCCTTCCAGGACTGGTCCAGGTTCCTCCCCCAACCTCCTCACTGTTCGAATCTGCTGCCAGCTCTGCTGGCCGCTGGTGGGCCACAACAAGGATCTCCTAGATGTTTTCAAGGAAAAAACCCCAAGTCCAGTTGCCTCTTGATAAAAGCACCTTTGGAATGGTGTCTAGGTTGATGCTTTAGAAACAGATGGCAGAGACTGGATTTTCTAAATCTCTGCTAGATAGTGTTCCACTTGCACTGATCTTGGGGTGAGATCTGCTCCCACAGGAAGGAAGAAGTCAAGACTAGAAAGAAAAAGGGGCCCTCACCTGATTCATTAATAATGATCAGGATCAGAGCAGAGAACCAAGCGCCAGAGGTTATCCATCAGCTCCACTAAAGAAAAGTGCTGTCGTTGTATTCTGTCTGTGACACTGGTGCACCAGTCAGCCATTTGCTGTATATTTACAGCGTTTGGCATCTATATATTTTATTTTCCCATGCCTATTGACTCTGAGCGGATGTTCCAAAAAGTGACTTGTTTTATGTGTTGCAGAAGAGAGAAAAAATGCCAGGAATGAAGAGAATGAAATAACAGAGGTTTGTTTGTTTTTTTGGTCTCACAAAACTAAGGCACATTGCTTTTTATAGATAACTATAGCAATAGCTATAGCATTAGACTTATATACCGCTTCATAGGGGCTTTCAGCCCTCTCTAAGCGGTTTACAGAGTCAGCATATTGCCCCCAACAACAATCCGCTTCTCATTTTACCCACCGCGGAAGGATGGAAGGCTGAGTCATCCCTGTACTGTGGTCGGTACAGGGTTTGTGTTGTGAAAACATGAAGTTGTGGAGTGTTCCAACACTGGAGGCTGTCAAGAAGAGATTGGCAGCCGTTTGTCTGAAATGGTATAGGTTTCCTGCTTGAGCAGGGGGTTGGATTATAAGCAATAAGAGTTTAGACTTATATACCACTTCACAGTGCTTTACAGCCCTCTCTAAGCATTTATAGAGTCAGCATATTGCCCTCAACAATCTGGATCCTGATTTGACTGACATCGGAAGGATGAAAGCTGAGTCAACCTTGAGCCAGTCAGGATCGAACTCCAGGCAGTGAGCAGAGTTAGCCTGCCAATACTAAGAGCCGAGGTGGGCAGTGGGTAGAGTGCAGTACTGCAAGGCCACTTCAGCTGACTGGCTATCCTGCAGTTCAGTGGTTGAAATCTCACCGGTTCAGGGTTGACTCAGCCTTCCATCCTTCCGAGGTGGTGAAATAAGGACCCAGACTGTGGGGGCGATATGCGACTCTGTAAACCGCTTAGAGAGGGCTGAAAGCCCTATGAAGCGGTATATAAGTCTAACTGCTATTGCATTGCTAGTAATAGCACTAGACTTATATATGACTTCACAGTGCTTACAGCCCGCTCTAAGAGTTTACGAATCGGCCTCTTGGCCCCAACAATTTGGGTTCTCATTTTACCCCACATATGGCATATGGTCTCCTACTTGGCAGGCGGGTTGGACTAGAAGACCTCTGAGATCCCTTTCAAGCCTTATAATTCTATGGTCAATGTTATTAAGCGTTGGAATTGCCCACCTTGTGGGATATGTGGGGTGTCCATTATTAGGCAGTTAGACATTTCCTGAGGATTCCTGCTGGTCAGAGAATTCCTGTCCTGTTTTAAATTGTCCTAGAAAATCTCCCTTCCAATCCTATGATTCTATAATTATATGATTCTACGTGAGTATATCATGAGCAGCTTTCTGATACTGAAAGCACCTCCCAAAGACCCGTTAGATCTCACAGGGTCGGCCTCCTCCGGGTTCCGTCCACCAGCCAATGCCATCTGGCTACCACTCGGGGAGGGCCTTCTCTGTGGCAGCTCCGGCCCTTTGAACGAAACTCCCCGCAGAGATCCAGACCCGCACCTCTCTCCAGGCCTTCCGAAAAGCCGTCAAAACCGGCTGTGCGGCAGGCCTGGGGTTGACGAGTTTCCCCTCCCCTCTCGCTTGTATGGCTGTGTGTTTTTGTGTATTTTAATTATGTGTACTGTGTTTATGTCCCCTTTCCCTCCCTGAGTTGTTCGCCGCCCTGAGTCCTCCTGGAGAAGGGGCGGCATACAAATAAACTAAATACAATACAATACAATACAAAGTGCATGTGTGGGGAAAAATTAAGTGAGGTGCACATAATGATTGCAATCTGATCTTTAAAAGCCCTTAACAAATCCACAACTGAGTGACCGCAATTCATTAAAACCTAATTACTAAAAAAAAAAAAAAAAAAATCAATAGGGCAATTTAAACCCGGTGCATATTTATCATAACATGTCACACATTTGTGGTTTTCAAAAAGAGGGGTGAAATAAAGGGTTTTTATGAGCAAGGTTTGAACATCTCCCTTCTAAGGATTTCAGCCCCAAGGCAATTAATGAGGGCAATTCACTCTTAATGACCCCAAAGGGATACAAGAAGGAACAAATGCACTATTGACACAATTCCTGACCAGTAGCATAAATAGTTGTTTGATGATTGCGCATATAACTTGTCGTGGCGGTTCTCGCTGCACAACATTGTAGAGATGTTCAAAAGGCAGAATTTAAGGCTGAGTGGACATCTTTCTTTGTGGGTCAAGCTATACCTTTGTTTTAATTCTCACAATGTTTGGTAGGCAAGGCAAATTTTAAGGACTGCACAGCATAGCCATTTATGTTCTGACATCTCCGAGGGAGAAGGCAAAGTGTGACAATGATGAACCTGGGAAGGTTAAGCTGCAGGATAGATGCTTTAGGAGCAGGGGTGAAATCCTGTAGGTTCTGGAGAACCAGTCACAGAAATTGTGAGTACTTCGGAGAACCGGTAGCAGAAACTTTGAATAATTCAGAGAAATGCCACCTCTGGCTGGCCCCAGAGTAGGGTGGGAATGGAGATTTTGCAGTATCCTTTCCCACACAGAAGCGGTAGTAAAAAAAATTGAATTTCACCACTGTTTAGGAGCTTGAATTACTGAGACTACAAGCCCCAAAACTTATTTCCTTGTTGGTCGTGCTGAACAGGAATTATGGGTGTTTTAGTCAAAACATAGATAGAAGGTGCTAAGTTGAGATAGATTTTTCTGAAGAAGAAGAGGAGAAGGAGGAAAAGGAGCAGAAGGAGGAAGGAGGAGGGAGGGAGGGAGGAGAAGAAGAGGAGGAGGAGGAAGAGGAAGAAGCACAAGAAGAACAAGAGCAAGAAGAAGCAGAAGAAGCAGAAGAAGAAGAAGAACAAGAAGAAGAAAGAAGAACTGGAAGAGACAGAGTCCAAGAAGAATCAGAAGAATAACAAGAACAAGAAGAACAAGAACAACAAAGAAAGAACACAAGAACAAGAACAGAAGAAGAAGAACAACAAGAGAACGAAAGAAGAACAAGAAGAAGCAGAAAAAGCAACAAGAACAACAAGAACAACAACAAAGAAGAAAACAAGACAGAAGCGCAAGAAGCAGAAGCAAGAAGCAAAGAAGAAGAAGAACAACAACAACAGAACAAGAAGAACAAGAAAGAAGAAGAAGGAAGAAGAACAACAACACAACAACAGGAACAGACAGAACGGAACAGGAAGAGCAAGAAGCAAATAAGCACAAGACAAGAAGAAGAAGGAGGAGAGGAGGAGGAGAAGAGAAGAGAAGGAGAAAAGAAGAGAAGAAGGAAGAAGAAGAAGAATTATAATAATAATAATAATTATTATTATTATTCAGGATCGATCCTCTTTGTAACAGTCCCTATAGGATGCACTAACACAAAGGCATTTCTTCTACCACACAAATTATTTTCCTATCAAGCCTGATAGCCCTTTTGTTAGGTTGTGTTTGCATCCAGTTCTCTGGGATTCTTCCGCAAGTTTTCTAAATCTTAATTTAGAGCGGGCTGAACTGTATTTCCCCTTCTATGGGTTGGTCTCTAATCAACAGACCTGACTCAGCCTATGAAATATCAAATGTCCGTACGGACATCAGCTGGCTCACTGGTGCTTCTCATAGGCAGATTTTTTAATATCCCCCTAATCAATCAAGATAATTTCAATTAAGCTTAATTGTTCTGTGGGGGTTCTTTAGCTGCCGTCAACAGAGCAGGTAAGCCACCCAGAAGCTCAGTGGCTTAATCAGCTCTTTAATAATATCTCTTGAGCTTTCTGGAAAATGTATTCTCTATTGACTTTCTGCCTTTTGCTCCAAGGAGGGAGAACAGAATATCCATTGTTGGTTTTCCCTCCCCCCCCCTTTTTTTTTCATTACCCAGTTTGCATTATAATCTGCTACGCAAGATTCTTCTTCGTTGTTTGGTGGATATAAAAATGGGACCCAGAATCAAACCGTCCCTTCCATTTGACCCTGAATGAGCCAGAATGCATAACTCACCTTTCCTGAAAGAAGGGGCAATGCTATCAGTTGAGGCTGACCCACACTCTCTCATTTCTCTCTAATTACGGTCACTCAATCAACTGTTGTAAGTCGCAGACTCTCGGTCATTGCCTTCCAAAGAAAACCATAAAAACGGTGCAAAGTATCATGTCAGACCTGCCTCAGTCTGATCCCTCAGGAAAGAAAGACCCTCGACTCCATTTGGGTGAAGTGATAGGTCAGTGATGGCGAACCTTTTCGGCACCGAGTGCTTAAACCAGAAAATGTGCATGTGCCAGACACTGGAAACCTGAAGATCAGCTGTTTGGCATGCCTGTTTTGGGGGCATTTGAGGGTCATTTTCAGGCTGTTTTTCGGGCCATTATTCAGGCCATTTTGGGGGGCCAAAAACAGCCTGAAAATGGCCTGGGAAAAGGCCTGAAAATGGCCCCAAAACAGTTGAAAAATGGTCCACAAATTTCCTGGTTTTTGGCTGTTTTCAGGCTGTTTTCCAGCACTCCGGTGCCTGCAAAGACTAGCTGGCTGGCGTGCGTGCCCATAGAGAGACCTCTCTGTGCCACCTCAGGCATAATTGCCATAGGTTCGCCCTCACAGTGATAGGTTCTTTTACAGTAAAAGATGCTGCTGAAGTAAATTCAGGCCAGAGCTGAAATCCCCATGCAAGCATTACAAACCTTTCCCCTCATCCCACCCCACCCATGACCAGTCTGTTGTTCAGCCAATGTAGAGTCACCTGGATGTTTTGAGAATGTTGAGGTGTTTGGGCTACATTCCATTCCGTTCTCAGGGTATACGGCCTTGAAGACGGATACAAACTGGTTCCGTACTGGTCTTCCTAAGCTGTCATTCCCCCCCCCCTTCTCTATTTCCCACCATATCCACATGCAGATTATTGCCTGTTTGTTCTCCCCCCCACTCCCTGCTTTGAATGACAGAATGCCAACAAGATGCCAAACCAAGCATGGTAGACTTGACATGCCGTTTGCTTTGCATGAAATGCACAAACAAAATGCACAGGTGCAATATGTATATTGCTCAATAGCAGTCATAGATCTGAGAGTCCTAGTGGACAACTGTTTAAATATGAGCCATGTGCAGCCACTGCCAAAAAAAGCCAACACAGTTCTAGGCTGCATCAACAGAGGGATAGAATCAAGATCACGTGAAGTGTTAATGCCACTTTATAAGGCCTTGGTAAGGCCACTCTTAGAATACCGCATTCAGTTTTGGTCGCCACAATGTAGAAAAGATGCTGAGACTCTAGGAAGAATGCAGAGAAGAGCAACAAAGAGGATTACAGGACTGGTGGCTGAAACATATGAAGAACGATTGCAGGAACTGGGTGTGTCTAGTTTAATGAAAAGAAAGGCCAGAGGAGACATGATAGCAGTCTTCCAATATTTCAGGGGCTGCCACAAACAAGAGGGAGTCAAGCTATTCTCCAAAGTACCTGAGGGTAGAACAAGAAGCAATGGGTGGAAACTAATCAAGGAGAGAAGCAACTTAGAACTAAGGAGAAATTTCCTGACAGTTAGAGTAATTCATCAGTGGAACAACTTGCCTCCAGAAGTTGTGAATGCCCCAACACTGGAAGTTATTAAGAAGAGATTGGATATCCCTTTGTCTGAAGTGGTGTAGGGTTTCCGGCCTAAGCAGGGGGTTGGACTAGAAGACCTCCAATGTCCCTTCCAACTCTGTTATGATATGATATGATATGATATATGATATGATATGATATAGCAATAGCAATAGCAGTTAGACTTATATACCGCTTCATAGGGCTTTCAGCCCTCTCTAAGCGGTTTACAGAGTCAGCATATCGCCCCCACAGTCTGGGTCCTCATTTTACCCACTTCGGAAGGATGGAAGGCTGAGTCAACCCTGAGCCGGTGAGATTTGAACCGCCGAACTGCAGATAACAGTCAGCTGAAGTAGCCTGCAGTGCTGCATTTAACCACTGCGCCACCTCGGCTCTTTATATTATATTAAATCAGACAAAACCATACATTTCCATGCTGCCCATGACAAGGGTATCTGCATTGCCAAGGATAGCAATAGCAATAGCAATAGTTAGACTTATATACCGCTTCATAGGGCTTTCAGCCCTCTCTAAGCGGTTTACAGAGTCAGCATATTGCCCCCAACAACAATCCAGGTCCTCATTTTACCCACCTCGGAAGGATGGAGGGCTGAGTCAACCCTGAGCCGGTGAGATTTGAACCGCCGAACTGCAGATAACAGTCAGCTGAAGTAGCCTGCAGTGCTGCATTTAACCACTGCGCCACCTCGGCTCTTTATATTATACTAAATCAGACAAAACCATACATTTCCATGCTGCCCATGGACAAGGGTATCTACGTTGCCAAGGAGTTGTTGTAAAGTATGGAAATCTCTCTGAACAGATTGCAATTAGAAGACACACATCCTAGATTAATAGTAACTTAGGGATGCTTTCAAAGGAAGTTACAAGGACAGAGATAACAAAAACACTATTAGCAAAGCACTGTATGTTTTTTTGATGGCATAACCAGAAGGTCAGAGTTTTCAGTAATTCTGGTTGAATGGATGGACCAGTTTTCAAGGGTTCCATCACAAATGCGCGCACAACAAAAGCGCGCTTGACTAAACCGCGGTGTCTAAAGCGCGGTGACAAAACCACGCGACGAATGAGCGACGAATTAGGCCCTAAAGCGCGCCGACAAAAGCGCGCCGACCGAAGCGCGCTGTAATGTAACCCTAACCCTAACTCTAACCCTACCCCTAACCCTAAACCTAACCCTAAACCTAACCCTAACCTAACCGTAATTCTTACCTTAAATTAAATCACGCTTCTGTCGGCGCGCTGTTGTCGGCGCGCTGTTGTCGGCGCGCTGTTGTCGGCGTGCTTTGACATTGCGGTTTTAGCGCCGCGGTGTTGTCGGCGCGCTTATGACGTTCGCCCTTTTGTCGGGTCACGGTTTTCAAGATACACACCAACGTCAGCTGTGAAATGTATTACTATACCATTGTCTTTTCTGGGCTGTGTTCAACCCCGGCTCCAATTACTCAGAGATATTATTTCAAGAAAACTCTTGAGTTAAGGTATGCTGACGTATCATTTTTTTTAAAAAAAAATTATTTGTGCTCATTCCCTGTCTTCCTAGAAATCAAAATGAGGAGAAAAAAAAGGTCAGCCGGGGTAGATTCGTAAGGCATGAGAGAAAGCTGGATGGGGTATCAATTCTTGGGTCTGTTCTCTTCTTACTGGGTTGAAGAAATAGTCTTGAAAACAAAAATCCTCGCTAAGTTTTTTGTTTAGTAGCAAAGTCATGTCCGACCCATCGCAACCCCCCCCCCCCATGGACAATGTTCCTCCAGGCCTTCCTGTCCTCTACCATCCTCTGGAGTCCATTAAGCTCACGCCGATTGCTTCTGTGACTCCATCCAGCCACCTCCTTCTCTGTCGTCCCCTTCTTCTTTTGCCCTCCGTCGTTCCCAGCATTAGGCTCTTCTCCAGGAAGTTCTTCCTTCTCATCAGGTGGCCAAAGTATTTGAGTTTCCTCTTCAAGATCTGGCCTTCTAAAGAGCAGTCAGGATTGATCTCCTCTAGGACTGACCAGTTGGATCACCTTGCAGTCCAAGGGACTTGCAGGAGTCTTCTCCAGCACCAGAGTTCAAAAGGCCTCCATTCTTTGGCGCTCAGCCTTCCTTATGGTCCAACTTTCACAGCCATCCATTGCAACTGAGAAAACCATCGCCTTGACTAGATGCACTTTTGTTGGCAGGGTGATGTCTCTGCTTTTTATGAATTGGAGATGTATACTGGAAGTTATAGTCTTGCCTTAATTTGGTGTTTCTCAACCTTGGCAAGTCTATGATTGGTGAATTTCAACTCCTAGAATTCCCCAGCAAATATGGCTGGATTCTGGAAGTTGAAGTTCATACATCTCAAACCTTACAAGGCTGAGAAGCTCCTATACAGGTTGCCCTTAATTTACAACAGTTTACTTAATGACAGTTCAAAGTTACAACAGCACTGAAACTAGTGACTTATGACGAGTTTTCACCTTTACGGCCTTGCAGCATCCGCCTGGTCATGTGATCAGAATTCAGATGCTTAGCAACTGACTCCTACTTACGACGGTTGCAACGTCCCGGGATCATCTGATCCCCTTTTGCAACCTTCTGACAAGTTGAGTCAATGGGGAAACCAGAATCACTTAACACCCACACTACTAACTTAACAACCGCAGTGATTCCTTTAACAACTGTGGCAAGAAAGGTCGTAAAATAGGGAAAAAACTCACTTAACAACTGTCTTGCTTAAAAACTGAAATCTTGGACTCAATTCTGGCCATAATTCGTCTCCCTGTATTACAAAGGTGATTAGAGGACTGGAGACTAAAACATATGAAGAATGTTTGCATGAACTGGGTGTGTCTAGTTTAATGAAAAGGACTAGGGGAGACATGATAGCAGTGTTCTGATATCTCAGGGGTTGCCACAAAGAAGAGGGAGTCAAACTATTCTCCAAGGGACCTGAGGGTAGAACAAGAAGCAATGGGTGGAACTAATCAAGGAGAGAAGCAACTTAGAACTAAGGAGAAATTTCCTGACAGTTAGAACAACGAATCAGTGGAACAACTTGCCTCCAGAAGTTGTGAATGCTCCAACACTGGAAGTTTTTAAGAAGATGTTGGATAACCATTGTCTGAAATGGTATAGGTCTCCTGCCTAAGTAGGGGGTTGGACTAGAAGACTTCCAAGGCCCCTTCCAACTCTGTTATTCTGTTCTGTTTTATCTCAACTTCAGAAGGCATTGCTAGGAATGGGAACATTTATCCCATTCTGTCCTTTTATTGTTCTATTCAGTTGCTTCTGCCGAGCGTTCCGTTTCTCTGGTTCCTAGTTGAATAGCGTAAATTCTAAACTTAACTCCCGATATTGAAATATGCCCCATCTTTAAACATTTTCTCCTATTCATTTCCATACGTCCTCAATGTTATATTTGCACAGCGATCAAAGATGCTTTTCTACCTATGACTACGTTGTGATCTCTTTTGTGCGAGGTGCTATTGTTACACCACAGACACACACACACAAAAAGAAATCTTAGGATTGAACAGATGGCTTTTATGCATTGGATCACTGATGTGCCACGTGAACGAACTGTGTTACTCCTTTACAGATAATTACTTTATAGTTACTTCTCTGCCTCTTCCTCAGCCGTATGTTAACGCTGGGGACCCAAATGCAGATCAATAAAATGGGAAATATCATGATAAATTGCTTCAATTTGCCATAGCTTATCAATATGCTGCACATACCAATGTTACATGCAGTAAGGGAGAACACACTACAAATGATCTAGCAAAGCATTCTCTTAACCTACTGTTGTACAGTTCTTCATCTATTAACGCAGGACTAATAATGACCTTGACTGAGATTAATCTTGTTATGAAATTTGCATGCATAAACAAGTGTAACACCAAGGAATTGATTGTCCACATCGTGATTATTAATCACATTTGTGCGCTACCCATCCTCCAAGGGAATTCGGGGCTAGCTGGAAAATAATAATTGTTCCAAGGCCATCCAATAATATTCCTGGTTGAATGGGGGGGTGGGGAAGCAAAAGGTTTTGTGACATCTTAAAGGTTACCCACAGAGGTGGGTTCCTACCAGTTCACACCTATTCAGTTCGTCAAATCTACCAAACAGGTTAGAAGAGGTTCTACCAGTGGACCCGGAAAGCAGGCCACACCTACAGAAGAGGTTCCAAAAAATTTTGGAAACCACCACTGGTGGGTGTGTAATGTACCACGGTTATCTACGCATTAATAATGATCTAGTAATATTTCCTTATACATTTAGGGACCTTTCCTTACATAATTGGTGTTTTCTTTCATACTTTTGGATTTCTAATTTCTGGTTTCCGTTAGTCGGCAATTGCTAAAAACCAATCCACGTGAAAAGTATTAAAAGCCTTCTTGATTTTAATTGCCAATTATTTATTCCTGCACATTGTAATGTTTATTCATTTACATATCTCTGTTTTTCCACTGTTGTGCAAACACAATTCCAGCAGCTGCTAACATGTGTAAAATTAAATATATATTATACTCCCTTTCAAATAGCCAACAAAATATTTCTGGTTTTAATTCCATATCTTGCTTTACGATTGCTTCTAAACCACTAAACTTCTGAATAGCTACTTGGACCGACCTAAGTACTAATTCATAATTTCATATCGGGTCACATGGGCGGAAAAGCCCCTCCCATCCGGTCACATGGGCAGCAAGCCAATCCCACAAAGGAGGCCACACCCACAGAGTAGGTTCCAACAATTTTTTGAAACCCACCACTGGTTACGCACTTCATATTGCATAAGCTTTGGTGGAGAGTGGAGATGCGGTCATCAAATTGATCTGTCCTTAAATACCATGAAGTTCATAATGTGACAGGGCTCTTGGAATCCTAGTGAACAATCGCTTAAATGAGAGCCAATAGTGTGCAGTGGTGTTGCGGCAAAGCTGGTAGCAGAGTCAGGCGGTGAGGAGGTTGGGGAGAAGCATGGGCCAGTCCTGGAGGCTGTGGAAAGCTCAGATGAGGGCTCTGCATCGGAGGCAGAGAGGAAGCTAGGCAGCAGTGAGGCAGAGGAACAGCTGGAGCCTGTTCCCAGTGTGCGCATGCGCAGAGCTACCGGAAGACAAGAACAACTAAGAAAGCAGGGTCGACTTAAGAGTAAAGCCACACCTTGGAGGTGATTGGCCCCTCCCATGGGACACAAAAGAGGAACGAATGGGGAGCGGGGCTTTTGCAGGAGGCAATTCGTTCCTTTGGTCGTGTTAAGAATGGAAAGTTCTGTTTGTGACTATAAGAGACACTATGCCGGGCTTTGTCCTGCCCTGCATTTGGAAACTAATTATTTGGCAGCTCTCCAAGTGAGATAAGGTTCGTGTTGATAAACATTCCTCTGAAAGACTGTTTGCTAAGCCTTGCTGACTGTGCCTCCATGGTCCCCTCCAACGCTATTATGTTATCTTCTATTTTTTCCCCTGCAAACAGCACTAGCAACTTAGACATATACCACTTCATATGCTTTACAGCCCTCTCTAAGCGGTTTACAGAGTCAGCCTCTTGCCCTCAACAATCTGGGTCCTCATTTTACCGACCTTGGATGGATGGAAGGCTGAGTCATACTTGAGCCAGTCAGGATCGAACTCCTGGAGTGAGCAGTGAGCTAACCTGCTATACTGCATTCTAACCACTATGCCACTAGGCTCTTATGCCTAACATCACTTCCGTACTTCTTGATAACTTTCCTTCTGAAGATGTGGGTGTTCCATCACTGAAGGCTTTCAAAGAGAGACTGGATAACCATTTGTCTGAAATGGTATCGGGGTCTCCTGCTCGAGCAGGGGGTTGGACTAGAAGACCTCCATGATCCCTTCCAACCCTATGATGTTATGTTTTTATGTTCCTTTTTCTTTCCTGCAAATACCTGACGTTCCTTCCGTTCTTGATAACTTTCTCAAAGATTGATCAGCCCCCAGTAACCAGGGGTGGGCTTCAAAATATCAGCAAAGGGTTCTCTGCCCAGTTGCTGGGTGGGCACGGCCATGGTGGGCGTGGCCTGGTCAACCTCCTGCACCATGGCATGGGGGTGGGGTGAGATTGCCCTCCCCGGGCTCTGGAGGTTTTTCCCAAGCCTCCAGGAGGGTGAAAATGGCCTCCCTAGGCTCCGGAAGCCATCTGGAGGCCAGAAACTAGCCATTTCTGCCCTTCCCGAACTTCTGATAGGCCTGTTTTTTACCCTCCCTGAGACTCCGTGCATGCCCTGCACTTATCTGCATCCAAAATGGGCCACGTGGGGACTCCTGGGAGGGGCAGGGTGGAGTGGGCGAGGCAGCCAGGAGTGGGATTTGGAGGTTCTCCAAACCACATAGAATCTTAGCTAGAGGTTCTAGCTGCATCGCAGGAGTTACCAGAACATGGTTGTACACAGTCACGAACTGCTTCCGGGACTCCGGCTCAGGATTTTGCCTGGAGGTTGACTCCTGAAGCCTTTTCCAGTAGTGGATGCAGCCACAAGGCAATGGAGGTTTGTAACCAGAGCTTCCCTTCTCCTAGAAGATGGTTCTGCTGCTTGATCTGCCGTTGGGGCGTAGAGCCGTCTTCTGCCTTCTAAACCGTTGACCGTCTCCTCCTGTAACCCTGGAAAGGGGCCCTTTCGAGGTGCTCCCAGCCGGGCCAGCTGGACCAAGGTTTTTTAAGGAGGTGTTACTCCTCCATCACTCACCCTTTGTCCTGGCTTGGGACAGGCAGAGCCTGGCTTCCCAAATGTTGGGCCCAGGATGGCGGGTTTTAACGTAGATATCAAAAGCCCTTTTATACACACAAGGTTTAAAGAGTTAAGTGAGAAATGTAGCTGTGATGGATGATTATAATAGTGTCAACGTAATGGGTTTCCTATTTAAATTTTGCGAGGATATAATCAACCGGGTACAGCTGTTCAGGATGCACCATAAACAATGTTGAAAAACACGGACAACTTCTACACTTGTCTGCTACAAATTAAGCTCACTTAGAGATGCTCCTAATGGACCAGGCAACAATCATTAGCAGCATAAATTCAGACTGCCTATTTCGGGCAAATTTGCTTTTTGTGTGTGTGTGTGGGGAGGGGAGGGAAGATGGTAGACAAGTGCCCGTCCTTAATGAAACAGACTACTAATACTCCTTAATTGGCTTAACAATAATACCTCTGCAATTGTTCATTAAAAAACCCACACTGGATAATGTTTGCCACTTACGGCTAGATCTCACCTTCGAAAAAGTACAATTTTTACAATCAGCTGTTCCAGATGTTTGTGCGGTGATGTTGCACAGCTCTGGGTTAGTCTGTGTGCTGGTCCAAATCCAGGGAAAATACAACACAAGATACAGGTAGTCTTTGACTTATGACCTCAATTGAGCCCATTCTTTCCCATCGCTGAACGAGATAGTGGTTAAGTGAATTTTTGCCCTATTTTACCACTTTTCTTGTCACAGTTGTTAAGTGAATCACTGCAGTTGTTAAGTTAGCAACATGATTGTTAAGTGAATCTGGCTTCCCCATGGCCTTTGCTTGTTAGGAGGGTCGTAAAAGGGCATTATATGAGCCCAGGACACTGCAACTGTCATAAGGACATGCCAGTTGCCAAGCATTCAAATTTCGAATCTGTGACCTTCTGCTGAGTCACAACAGGTTACCAATATTGCAACTACATAAACAAAATCATAAACCACAATACGCAGTGCCTACATTCACACAAAACTGACTCAAAATTTCCGCTACCGGTTCTCCAGAACCGGTCAGAACCTGCTGAATGCCACCTCTGCTCTGCCTGTACCTGTAGCTCATGACTAGTCCTGTTTTTCATGCTACATTCCCAGAGCGGGTAAATGTCTTTCAAGAAAAAAAAATGTCTTGAAACTGTGCCTGTTTGCTCACAAAGGCTAACGGCAGGCGGTCGCTCCGGCTTTGTTGATGATCCGAAAGAGGAATAATAGCGAAGAGTTTTAAACTTTTTTTTTAATGCTCTCCAAGGTTCCCCTGAAGCTGCTCTTTCTAATCCAGCTTCCTAATAAGGAACAGTAGACAATGATCTACGGGGAGACTTTAACGGGGAAGTAGTGGATGAAAGCCTGCGCTCGGTGTTCAGATCGTGTTCCCCTTTTTTTAACGAAATATCACAATCGTTTCAAATCAATGGCAGGAATGCCATCTCATGTCTCAGATTTACACAATAGCTCTGGCATTTCAATTGTGGAATACAAATAACCTTCCGTTTCGACTAGTGGTGGGTTTCAAAATTGTTCGAACCTACTCTGTGGGTGTGGCCTCCTTTGTGGGAGTGGCTTGCCGCCATGTGACCGGATGGGAGTGGCTTGCCACCCATGTGACCGGATATGAAGATGCCGACGACACTTGTCAGAATCACCTTAAATTACCTCACACACAGCCCTGGCATGCATAAGAACTAGGATGTAAACTTGTTTTTTAAAAAGGCATCTTTGTTTTGCGTTAAAACAACTTCAACACACGCAATGTTCTGATTGCACCACAAACGCAGTAAGTCATCCTTACTTTCACAGAGGCACTGAGTTTTATAAATATGAGCATGATAGTGTAGAATCATCATATCCAAGGACCAGTGGTGGGTTTCAAAAATTTTGGAATCTCTTCTGTAGGTGTGGCCTGCTTTCCGGGTCCACTGGTGGAACCTCTTCTAACCTGGTCGGTAGATTTGACGAACCGGTTCTACCAAATAGGTTGCGAACTGGTAGGAACCCACCTCTGATCAGCTAGGAATTCTCCGGAGGAGCCATAATGGCTAAACTACCAAAAAAATCAACACAGTTCAAGAAGGCATGAACAGAGAGACAGAATCAAGGTCAAATGAAGGTGTTAATACCGTTGTATAATGCCTTGCTGAGATCACACTTGGAATATGGCATCTAGTTTCGGCTGCCATGATATAAAAAAGAGGTTGAGACTCTAGAAAGAGTGCAGAGAAGAGCAACAAAGGTGATTAGAAGGCTAAAACATAGGACGAACGATTGCAGAAATTAGGTATGTCTAGTTTAATGAAAAGAAGGACTAGGGGTGACATGATAGAAATGTCCAATCAGAGGTGGCATTCAACAGATTCTGACCAGTTCTGGAGAAACGGTAGCTGAAATTTTGAGTAGTTCAGAGAACCACCTCTGACTCCATTTATTCTCTGCCTCCCGAGTCCCAGCTGATTGGGAGGGAATGGGGATTTTGTAGTAACCTTCCCCTGCCACGCCCACAAAGCCATGCCCACAAAGCCACGCCACGCCCACAAAGCCATACCCACAGAACTGGTAGTAAACATTGTGAATTCACCACTCGTTCCAACACTTGAGGCTGCCACGAAGAAGAGGGAGTCAAGCTATTCTCCAAAGGACCTGAGGGCAGGAGAAGAAGCAATGGGTTGGAAACTAATCGAGGAGAGACGCAACCTAGAAGAAAGGAGAAATTTCCTGACAGTGAGAACAGTTGATCAATGGAACAACTTGCTTCCAGAAGTTGCGAATGCTCCAACACTGGAGGTTTTTTAAAGAAGAGATTGAATAACCCTTTGTCTGAAATGGTATAGGGTTCCTGCCTAAGTAGGGGGTTGGACTAGAAGACCTCCAAGGTCCCTTCCAACTCTGTTATTCTGTTAAGTTTGCACTGCAGATATCTAGGGAGGACACGAGAGAATCCAAAGTGAGATCCAAGCCATAATTACGTGTTTTGCGAGACAATTTCTTTGGGGAGTTGAAATTCATTGGAATTTTCTCTTCTTCTCCCTGGGTGTTCCTAACACAACACCCAATCGCTTAACGCAAGAGACATTTTCCTTTTATGCTCTGCAGAAGGCTATTAGGGCTTCTACATCTGTTCATGTATCTCGAGTAAATAAAACGAGAACATTTGTCTTACCTTGCAAGTTTTTTTAGTGTCTTTCTGACTTTTGCGTGTCTGTTTGCGGTCTAGGTTAACCCTTTCCTAGACGCAGTTGGAGAGCAACTACAGGTTCTTCACTTGCAATCGCAATTCATCTCAAAATTTCTGTTGTTAAGCGAGTTCTGCTATCTTTCTTGAGCCAGATGTTAAAACAATCACAGCCGTTGTTAAGTGAGGAACATGGTTGTTAAGCGAACCTGGCTTCCGCCATTGCTTTTGCTTGTCAGAAGGTCGCAAAAGTGGATCACGTTTTGACCCTGGGACACTGCAACCGTCATAAATATGAGCCAGTTGCCAAGTGTCTGCATTTTGATCGAACGACCATGGGGATGCTGCGAGGGTCGTAAGTGTGAAAAATGCTCGTAAGTCATTTTTTTTCAGTGCTGTCATAACTTTTTTCAATTCCTTCATTCACTAAACGACTGTTATAATTTGAGGACTACTTGTAGAAAGTAGAGGTAAGTAAAAGTAAAGGTAAAGGTTCCCCTCGCACATATGTGCTAGTTGTTCCGACTCTAGGGGGCGGTGCTCATCTCCGTTTCAAAGCAGAACAGCCAGCGCTGTCTGAAGGACATCTCCGTGGTCATGTGGCCGGCATGACTCAATGCCGAAGGTGCACGGAAGGCTGTTCCCTTCCCACCCAAAGGTGGTCCTATTTTTCTACCTGCATTTTTACCTGCTTTCGAACTGCTAGGTTGCAGAGAAGCTGGGACGAGTAACGGGAGCTCACTCCATTATGCGGCGCTAGGGATTCGAATGACTGAACTGTTGACCTTTCTGATGGACAAGCTCAGCATCCTAGCCACTGAGCCCCCGAGTCCCTCTTTGTAGAAAGACTAGATTGGGGTAATGGATACTTGGGTGTCTTTTGATGGAAACCCCCCAAAATGTGAGTATTTGATATAGTTATCAGGTATGTAGTAACTAGATCTTTTGCTGGCCCTTAAATCCAAATGTTTGCGTCGTTACAGATGTAAAAAAAAAAAACCCACACATAATCATCATTCAAGGTCATTTCTACATTACTATTTGCATTAACTCAACCATATACACATTGCACACGATGTGAAGGAAGGTCATGCCAGCCAACTAACAACAATTTCCCTCTTTTTAATTAGTCTCACTCCTTAGTTTATTCATGTCCATTTTCAGGAAGGAAGGAAGGAAGAAAGGAAAGAAGGGAAGGAAGAAAGGAAGGAGGGAGGGAGGGAGGGAAGGAAGGAAGAAGGAAAGGAAGGAAGGAAGGAGGGAGGGAAACAAGCAAGCAAGCAAGCAAGCAAGGAAGGAAGGAAGGAAGGAAGGAAGGAAGGAGGGAAGGAAGGGTACAGAAGCTGAAAAAATATTTTAAAAGATGGTGTTTGTGTGGTTATATGCTGGCGGGTTTCATGAATAACCCCTTCCTGAGTTTTAAAGCCCCATCAACTCTGCAAATAAACACAACTCGGCCATCTCATCATAAAACAAACAGAGGGTGTGTGTGTGTGTGTGTGTGTGTGTGTGTGTGTGTGTGTGTGTGTGTGTGTGTTTGTGGTGTTTGTGAGTGTGTGTGTGTGAGAGAGAGAGAGAGAAAAGACGAGAGAGAGAGAATAAGAGAGAGAGAGAGAGATTTATCAACATTTACATTTCTCAGATTTTACACAACCTGATATCTTGTGGGAGGCTGAAAATGCATGCATTAATGGAACATATATAACAGCAGAGGAGGAGGTTAAATAGGAATGGAATTTTTTTTTCCTGCATTACAGTCTGGTAGTTTTGTACATCAGGTTAATTAGGCTCTGCGTATGCTAAACTTCTCTTTCAGGAAATTTAGCACTTTACCCTTGGACGGCCCTTAAAACTTTGATATTTTTTCTAAGGAAATAAAGCTGGAAAATTGTGCTGGGGAAAAAAAAACGGCAATTAGTTCCTTTAATTTCCAACTGTTGGATTTCATTGCGAGTTTATTAACTTCATCACCTCCATTTGCTCGCTTATAATTAAGAAGATATCTTTCTTTCCGAAAATAGATTTAATTTCAAAGGTGTGTGTGAGAGGGGGGAGGGGGGGGATGGGGAGGGAGGTGTTGTGGCCCACCAGCGGCCAGCATAGCTGGCAACAGAGTCAGACAGTGAGGAAGTTGGGGAGGAACATGGGCCAGTCCTGGAGTCTGGGGAAGGCTCTGAGGAGGGCTCTCTGTCGGAGGCAGAGAGGGGGCCAGGGCCGTCTGACAGTTATCAGCTGCCTTCAGAGTCAGACATCAGTGAGGCAGACGAACAGCTGGAGCCTGTTCCCAGTGTGCGCAGAAGAAAAGACAGCTAAGAAACCAGGTTCAACTTGGGAGTAAGCCACAGGTGGAAGGTGAATGGCCCCTTCCATAGGAAATAAAAGAGGAGCAAAAGGGGAGTGGGCTTTTGCAGGAAACAATGTGTTTGTTTGGTCATTTGATTCATTTCAGGAGTGTGAAGATCTGTCCGTGAATCTCAGAGACTCTGTGCCCAGTCTTTCTTAGCACAGCACCTCATTTGGAAAATATTTACATGGCAGCTTTCCAAGCTAGATAAGGGTCTGTGGTCATAAATTCGCCTTTGAAAGGACTGTTGCCAGGCCTTTGCTGAATGTGAATGAGAGGAATACATATTCATTAATAAAAGAGGTTTTGTTGGACCAGGAATCTCTTTCTGCTTTTTTGAGGAAGCCTAGGTCAGGAAGAGGAAGGAAGGAAGGACGGGAAGGAAGGAAGGAAGGAAGGAAGGAAGGAAGGAAGGAAGGAAGGAAGGGGATGGGAAGGGAAGGGGATGGATGAAGGAAGGAAGGAAGGAAGAAGGAAGGAAGGAAGGAAGGAAGGAAGGAAGGGGATGGGAAGGGGATTGGATGAAGGAAGGAAGGGATGGAAGGGGATGGATGAATGGAAGAAGGAAGGGATGGGAAGGGGATGGATGAAGGAAGGGAAGGGGATGGGAAGGGAGGGGATGGGGAGAAGGGGATGAATGAAGGAAGGAAGGGGATGGGAAGGGGATGGATGAAGGAAGGAAGGAAGGAAGGAATGAAAGGAAGGAAGGAAGGGGGATGGGATGGGATGGATGAAGGAAGGAAGGAAGGAAGGAAGGGGATGGGAAGGGGATGGATGGATGAAGGAAGGAAGGAAGGAAGAAGGGGATGGATGAAGGAAGGAAGGGGATGGGAAGGGAAGGGGATGAAGGAAGGAAGGAAGGAAGGAAGGAAGGAAGGGGATGGATGAAGGAAGGAAGGAAGGAAGGGATGGGAAGGGAAGGGGATGGATGAAGGAAGGAAGGGGATGGGAAGGGGATGAATGAAGGAAGGAAGGAAGGAAGGGATGGGCAGGGAAGGGGATGAATGAAGGAAGGAAGGGGATGGGAAGGGAAGGGGATGGATGAAGGAAGGAAGGAAGGAAGGGATGGGCAGGGAAGGGGATGAATGAAGGAAGGAAGGAAGGAAGGGATGGGCAGGGAAGGGGATGAATGAAGGAAGGAAGGGGATGGGAAGGGAAGGGGATGGATGAAGGAAGGAAGGAAGGAAGGGGATGGGAAGGGGATGGATGAAAGAAGGAAGGAAGGGGATGGGAAGGGAAGGGGATGGATGAAGGAAGGAAGGAAGGAAGAAAGGAAGGAAGGAAGGAAGGAAGGAAGGAAGGCTGTTCCTGCCATTTTGTGTGAAGAAAGAGGGTCGGATTTAACAGTGCAAATGAACATCAGTAAGATGGCTTAATTATGTCATCAGCTACGGGGAAATTTCCATTTAGCAATCCCCTCCTGAATTACTGATATTTGCTCTTTGATATTAGCATGTCCAGGGAAGGCGTGACTGACACTCGGAGATATTTATTCAGCTTAGACATGAGGATTTGCTTTATTTTATTTTATTATTTCCTTCCCCTTTGGAAAGCCGTGGGTTTGAAAAACCCTCCTGTTGCCATTCCTTGACGGCTGCTTCCGTATCACCGTTGACACCCAATGCGCTTTTTCCGGTTTCGCCTAGAGGTGATCCTTGACTTACGCCCAAGTTCCTAAGTGGTCAAATGCTTCACGGTCGAAAGGGTTCTCGATGCAAAATACAGGTAGTCCTCAACTTACGATCTCCACGAGTCCAAAATTTATCTTGCTGAGTGAGGAAGGCGAGTGAGTTTGGCCTCTTTTTAGCCCCTTTTTTTGCCATCGTTGTTAAGCGAATCAGTGGAGTTGTCAAGTCTACAACTGCATCTGTTTTTCCCCCCCCAATTTATTGCATCTTCTTTTCTGCTACACTACAGAAGTTCGTAAAACCACAGCAACCAATGAAAGAGATAGAGCTGTGCTAGGAAGCCCATAATTAATTGCCACCTGAGATTTATCAATGATGGATAAGCCTAGGTTGTTTTTTTCTTGATGTCAGCCTCTGCTACTGCTTCGGCTGCCATTGAAACGGGGAGGGGGGGCATGGTATTTGGGAGGGGACTACTAATTGTGCTAGAGGAAAGATTCTGGAGTTTCTGCTGCCTGTCTTACTGCGCATGCGGAGGAGGTTTTCCCGCCAAGGCCAACGGCACCAACATTCCATCTTGGTGATGCCTTTCGAAGTTATCTCGCACCTGACACTTGGAGAATTATGATTGGACTGTGACTGGGATGCCCAGGGGTGGGGAATGGGTTATTCTATATATCATTTGCTTTCGCGCCTAAATAATCAGTCTTTCGCTTTGCTACGCTTCTGTTCATTTATAATTAGTAAAAGTACACTTGATTTCTATCAATGGAGTCTTGTGGTCTTCTTTCCTGATTATCCAATGAGGAGTGCTGACACTTCCCCTTTTTCGGAATAATTCCCGGGTTTAATAGAAGCCTGCAATTTGACAGAAACTCGAAAACCTGCGGACTCCGCCGTGAAGGGCTGAGACTTTATCTATTATTCATGCGTTTGTTGTGTGGTCTCGTCTGTGTGTGCAAACAGCAGGAGCTTTAAAGATTGAGAATGAGCATTTTTTTTGCTTCCACTCTGGGTTAACTGTGTTCCTTGCACATCTGTGTTTTGTTCTCTCTGTTTAACAGAAAACAACGTACCTGACTTGTGGCTCACGGTGGCCGTGAGGAACAATTGACAAACGCCGGCAATGAAAACTTTCTGCCTCGTGAACAATGATGGCTCTGCTTTGAGCATCTTCTTAGTCACCTTATCAAATGCCTTGCTTGCCTTTCTCTTAATCTAGGAGAAGCAGCTTGCACAAAAATCCTTGTGTGACCCCTGATAGTCCCCCTTAGTTTGTGTCAGGCACAAAGGATTAAGAACTTACATTAAGTTGTAATTGAGAAGATGCACCAAAGACAAATTCCTTGTGTATCCAATCACACTTGGCCAATAAAGAATTCTATTCTATTCTATTCTATGCTATGCTATGCTATGCTATTCCTATTCCTATTCCTATTCTATTCTGCTCTACTCTACTCCATTCCATTCCATATTTCTATTCTACTCTACTCTACTCTACTCTACTCTACTCCACTCCACTCCACTCCACTCCACTCCACTCCACTCTATTCCATTCCTTATTTCTATTCTATTCTATTCTATTCTATTCTATTCTATTCTATTCTACTCTACTCTACTCTACTCCATTCCACTCCACTCCACTGCACTCTATTCCATTCCTTATTTCTATTCTATTCTATTCTACTCTACTCTACTCCATTCCATTCCTTATTTCTATTCTATTCTACTCTACTCTACTCTACTCTACTCTACTCTACTCTACTCTACTCTACTCTACTCTACTCCACTCCACTCCACTCCACTCCACTCCACTCTATTCCATTCCTTATTTCTATTCTATTCTATTCTACTCTACTCTACTCCATTCCACTCCACTCCACTGCACTCTATTCCATTCCTTATTTCTATTCTATTCTATTCTACTCTACTCTACTCTACTCTACTCTACTCCATTCCATTCCTTATTTCTATTCTATTCTATTCTACTCTACTCTACTCTACTCTACTCCACTCCACTCCACTCCACTCTACTCCATTCCTTATTTCTATTCTATTCTATTCTATTCTATTCTATTCTACTCTACTCTACTCTACTCTACTCTACTCTACTCTACTCTACTCTACTCTACTCTACTCTACTCTATGTATTGGTCAAGCCCATGCACAAGACTTCAGTCAATCAAATTTTCAGTGCTAAATTGATACCTGATAAGGGACAATGGAATTCAAGAGGGGCTGGACCGTTTGTGGCATGTAACGAGTCTAAGCTAATGACTCCCTTAACTCCACCACCCCCAGCTCTGCCTGTGCTTCTCCTACAGTTTGTTATTGAAAGTTGGCAGCAGGGTTTGCCATAGAAGATATGCTGTAAGTTCCAACTTAACCAGTGTAATGCTCTGTGCTTTTATTTAAACATGTAACACTTTTTCTATCCTGGAGATTGGGGAAGAGAGTACTTTTAAATGATCTTCATTGGAGAGATGTTTTTCAACTTTTTAACTTTAACGTACACCAAGGAATAGAATAGGAGAGGAGGGGAGGGGAGGGAAAGGAGGAGAAGAAAGGAGAGAATAGAATAGAATAGCAGAGTTGGAAGGGACCTTGGAGGTCTTCTAGTCCAACCTCCTACTTAGGCAGGAAACCCTATGCCATTTCAGACAAATGGTTATCCAATCTCTTCTTAAAAACTTCCAGTGTTGGAGCATTCACAACTACCTTTCTGATAGTTGTATTAGATAGCTTTCATGCAAACAATGATACTTGGCTTGATGAAGGCTGCCCCCTCCCTTAAATAGAGAAGACAGAGCTTGATCTTGAGATTTAATGCAAGACTATGAAGGAATAGAATTTCAGTAGACACATGCATTTTTTCCCCCGTCAGTGCCTTCAAATCAGTGTGACTTTGTCAACTGCCTTGGGCAAGTCCCTGTGGTTTTCTTGGCAACATTTTCAGAAGTGTTTGCCATTGCCTTTTTCCTAGGGGTGAGAGCAGAGGTAGTATTAAGCAGGTTCTGACTGGTTCTGGAGAACTGGTAGCAGAAATTTGGAGTAGTTCAGAGAACAGACAAATACCATTTCTGGCTGGCCTCGCCCTCGTCTATTCTCTGCCTCCCGAGTCCCAGCTAATCGGTACGGTCTTCTTCTGTTGCCCTGCACAGGAGAACGGAGCTGGAAAGCAGGTTAGTGGGTGGGACGGGAATGGGGATTTACAGTATCTTTGCCCTGGAGTGGGGTGGAAATAGGGATTTTACAGTATCCTTCCCCTGCCACACCCACCAAGCCACGCCATGCCCACAGATCCGGTAGTAAAAAAAAAAATTGAATCCCACCACTGGCATGAGTGATTGGACCAAAGTCACCTAGATGGCTTTCTTTAAAATAAGAGACTAGACGTCTCCTTATTTCTAGCCTGATCCTTTTGTGTGCTTTAACCTCAACACAAAATGGCTCCCCAAGCGTGCTACTTTATAAATGTTCCGCTGTTGTTTCTGAAGTCGTGCCTTGCTAGAAAAGGAACTTGACTATTATAATAAACCTTACTAGCTTCTTATAAGATCCCAGCACGGAGTCAAGCTTAGCAACAAACTCTCAGAAGTTATATCCAAGTGGCCCCATTATACAACAGCCTACTTGGCAAAACTCATCTCTGCACAATAAGAAGTGCAAATATTCTGGCTTTGCTACCTCGGGGTTTCTAAGCTGTCCCATAATCAACTATTTTTAAACCTTTCTTGAAGTGTCCTTTACAGAGAAGGCGATTTGTCCTTAGGTTTCCATCCCGTTTTATCCTTTCCATCTTAAAACCCTAGTAACCTTTTTATTCCAACGAGCCTCAGAAAACGAGGCAGGTACTAATGATGTTGGGTTGAATGTATACATGACAGAGACGGAGAAAGAATTGTTGTGCCTCTCAAAAGGGACAGCATCTATTCACCCTCCAGAGTGGCGAAAGGAATATCCTGAACCTAGGAGTATTCATCTCAAACAAGCTCCAGAGCTCACTGTAACAGAATTGCCAAAAAGGCATTAAGAGTTGTTAACCTGATTTTGCGAAACTTATTCTCTGGCAACATTATTTGGCTAACTAGGGCATGCAAAACCTTTGCCAGACCAATCCTCAATACAGCTCATCTGCCTGGAATCCACACTGTATATCAGACATTAACACAACTGAAGCGGGTCCAGAGGTATTTCATGAGAAGAGTCCTCCATCCTCTGGCTCACAACAGAATCCCTTATGCCACCAGGCTCGAAATTTGGGGCTTGGAAAACATAGAACTACGCCGCCTATGGTCTGACCTAAGCATAGTACACAAATTGTCCGCTACCAACGTCCAACCCAGTGGTGGGTTTCAAAAAATTTTGGAACCTCTTCTGTAGGTGTGGCCTGCTTTCCGGGTCCACTGTGGAACCTCTTCTAACCAGTTCGGTAGATTTTGACGAACTGGTTCTACCGAATAGGTGCGAACTGGTAGGAACCCACCTCGGTCCAACCTGTCATAGACTACTTTCAATCGCAATAATAGACGGGCAAAACATAGATACAAACTCAAGGTAAACCGCTCCAAACTTGATTGCAGCAAATACGACTTCAGCAACAGAGGGTCAATGCCTGGAATGCCTACCTGACTTCATTTGTACATCCTCAAACCCCCACAGATTCCACCTTAAACTCTCTACCGTGGCTCTCACACCCATTCCTAAGAGGTCCGTAAAGGAGGCGTGCTTAAGCGCACCAACCTACCCTTCCATCCCTCTCCTACTATCCCCATTTACTTGTATTTCAGGCTGCCCTGAAAAGTGTTTCAGAGACTACAACTGGTCCAGAATGCAGCCACGCGAGCGATACTGGATGTACCAAGATACACCCACGTTACACCTATCCTCCGCGAGCTGCACTGACTTCCTATCGGTCTCCGAACGTGATTCAAGGTGCTGGTTATCACCTTTAAAGCCCTACATGGCCTAGGACCCAGATATCTGTGAGACCGTCTTCTGCCGCATACCTCCCAAAGGCTGATAAGATTGCACAGGATGGTCCTTCTCCAGGTGCCGTCAACCAGACAATGTCAGCTGGCGGCTCCCCGGGGGAGGGCCTTCTCTGTAGCCGCTTCGACCCTATGGAATGAACTAACCACCCCAGAGATCTGGACCCTACCCACTTCTCATGGCCTTCCGAAGGCTATCAAAACCTGGCTAGTCCGCAGGCCTGGGTCTGTTGGACCTCATGACTGAGGTCCAGCCCCAACCAGACTGAGTGCATGATATGGTTTTTAATTGGTTTTTCTCTGTTTTCTTTTTAATGTCTTTACTTTTTTAAAATGTATTTTCTGTAAAGCCGCCCGGAGTCCTTCAGGATTGGGCGGCCTATAAATTTATTAAATACTTAATACTTAATACTTAATTTATTTCCTTTGTTCATGTCCGTGTTCATCCTATACCTGCTATCCTGTACCTGTTCGACAAGCTAATAAATAAATAAATAAAATGGCGGGCCTGGCTGAGGGTGATTGCTTTAACCAGCCAAAGTAAGGACCGCCTGGAGGGGCAGAAACAGTCCCTCAAATCTTTTCTGAGCTCCTTTTAAGGGAGGCATTCCTATCCAAGGCAGATAATTGCAGACTTTTTTCCTTGTTAATGTTCTCAAAAAAGGCTAAACTTGAAAAGTGACAGTGTCTCCAAATGGTGCCCAGCCTCCCTCAGCAAATGTATGCGTGCGCATTTTAAGAGGCCTTTAAAAAATGTTATGGAAAGGTACATGATTGTGCCAAGTCTTTGTGCCGCAGACTGTGTATGTGGCAGATTCTATGGCATTTAAGGCTCATTAAATTTTGAGTTTCATGTCATCTGCCCCTGGCTTAAAATAGTTCCGTGTCTTTCTTATCTTTAAAAGGTCCTTGTTATCAGATATGAATTTTTCTCTGCTTATTTCTTTCCCCATCACTCGAGTCCTCTGCAATCCAGACCGAATCTTTCTAATTAATTTAGAAGTTCAGATTCCTAGTCCGTGCTGATCTCAAAGGCTCAGATACTTCTTAGTTTATTCAGGGAATCGACGCACATTTAGTGACCATTCAAAGTTATGAAAGCATTGGAAAAAAAAAGGGACAGGATCATTTTTCACACTTACAACCACTGCATTATTCCCACGGTCACATGATTAAAATCAGACACTTAGTGAATGGCTCATATTTAGGATGGTCGTAGTGTCCCGGGATCATGTGATCACTTTTGCAACCCAAAGTCAACGGGGAAGCCAGATTCACTTAACAACTAAATCTCAACAATTGAGATTTGAAAGAGACACCCATAATAAGAGAAAAAAGAAAGGAAGAGAGGAGGAAAGGACGAGAGGGAGAGGAGGGAAGGAAGAAAGAGGGAAGGAGAGGAAGGGAGAAGGGAGAGAAAGAGAAGGAGAGAGGGTAGGAAAGGGAAGGGGAAGAGTAGGAGGAGAGCAGGGGTGGGTTCATGCCAGTTCTAACTTCTTCTATAGAAGAGGTTCCACAAATCTACAGTGCCATTAGAACCGGTTCCAGCTCCCTCCCTCTGCCCGTCCACACATCATCAAGATGAAGAGCGAGAGGAGGAATTCTGGGAGTTGAAGTCCACAAGTCTTAAAGCTGTCAAGTTTGAACACCCCTGGTTTTTTTTTCTAAAGGGTTAGGGTGCAAGAGTCTTATAACTTGACAGCTTTAAGACTTTCACACTTCAATGCCAGAGTTCCTGAGCCAACATGACTGGAGGAGGAATTCTGGGAGTTGAAGCCACAAGTCTTAAAGCTGTCAATTTGAAACACCCCTGGGTTTTTTTTCTAAAGGGTTAGGGGTGCAAGCGTCTTGTAACTTGACAGCTTTAAGACTTGCATGCTTCAAATGCCAGAGTTTCTGAGCCAACATTTTGGTTGCTAAGCATGAGCGTTGTTAAGTGAGTTTCACCACATTTTACAAGTTGGTCCACGCCCACCCAGTCACATGCTGGCAAGCCACTCCCACCCAGTCACATGGCCGCAAGCAACTCCCACCCCCGGTCCACATGGCCGGCAAGCCACTCCCACAAAGCAGGCCACACCTACAGAAGAGTTCTAAAAAATTTGAAACCCACCACTGGAGAAGGAAGGGAAGAAGGAAGGGAAAGGAGAGGAGGAAGGAATGAAGTAGAGAATGGAGGGAGGGTAGAAAAAGAAAAGGGGAAATAAGGGGTGTTAAAAAAGGCGGATGGGATGGTAAATAAAGCAACCCAAACTGTATACTATAACCGTTTAAGTGGAATAATAAATGTATAAGAATGACAAATGTGAAGAACAACTATGTGAATGCATAGCTATAATTGTATGTAAGAAGAAGAAAAAAAACTTTCAAAGAAAAACTCCAACCATGTTTGCTAACTTAACAATTGCAGTGATTCCTTAACAACTGTGGTAGGGAAATGTCGTAAAATGGGGCAAAACTCACATAACAATGCCTCACTTAGCAATGGAAATTTTGAGCTCAGTGGTGATGATAAGTTGAGAACTACCTGTATATTCCCAAAACAGCACAGACATTAGACTTTCATCTGTTTTTGAATATTACATGATCTGGGAATGATTTTATCAATGGTTGGAGAATAAAAAGGGAAGTTGGAATAAAAGAAGGAGATTAAAGAATAGTAGAAAATATGTTAGATAGAATATGTAAACAATATGATAACAGTTAGCATTATGATTACAAGGATGATTATGCTTATATTATTATATTATATTCTTATTAGATGCTACGTTAAGAGGGAAAAATGAACAAGTTTACTATGCTTAATTATTCAATATATTATAATTGTAAGATTAGAGAATTAATATCAATGTAGTGAATGATGTTGTAAATTCTGATTGTTATTGCACAGAGATATTTATACCCAGACGACACACTGTTTAAGAGAAGATGGAATTTTAATTTTTTAAAAATAATTGTATCGCTTTGCTTTCTAGATCTTGCTTCTTGGAGAAGGCACCAGCTTGGGATGAATTTTATTTTCGTGTATGGATCTTTTCCGCAACATACATTGCGCCGATCTGCACCTCCAGTTAATCTCGACTCCAGCTAAAACTGTTCATTAGGGAAAATGTTCTCCCAAGATTATGGGAAAAGATTATGTTCCAAATGACGGTGAAAAGAAGGGAAATTTACAGTTGTGGGGCAAATGAGCATCATCCAATGCTTAACGCATAAATCATACCCAGAAGAATTCATTTACATCCTATTAGACTTGACATGTTAATATCAAGCACTAAAAATATGTAAATAGCAGAAGGATAGAGTAGATCCTAATTGCTGCTTTGCATTATCAACTCATTTACTCTTTATGATATTTTATGAATAGGGAGCTGGGTTGCCAAACAATTAGTAGGAACCGCCTACAAAACTGCACACACACGCACAAACACACATAAAGCCTTTCTCTCACCATATAATTGCAAACCTACAAATGAGGGGAATTTCACCAAAGGAGAAAAGGCATATTTTGGAGACAGGCCATACGTTCCATCCCTACTTTAACAACATTTGAGGCAGTGGTGGGTTTCAAAAATTGTTCGAAACCTACTCTGTGGGTGTGGCCTCCTTTGTGGGAGTGGCTTGCCGCCCATGTGACCAGATGGGAGTGGCTTGCCACCCATGTGACCAGATATGAAGATGCCAACAACACTTGTCAGAACCACCTTAAAGTACCTCTCACACAGCACTGGCATGCATAAGAATATGATGTCAACTTGTTTTTTAAAAGGCATCTTTGGTTTGCGTTAAAACAACTTCAACACACGCAATGTTCTGATTGCACCACAAGCGCAGTAGCCATCCTTACCTTTCACAGAGGCACTGAGTTTATAAATATGAGCATGATAGTGTAGAATAATCACATCCAAGGACCAGTGGTGGGTTTCAAAAATTTTTGGAACCTCTTCTGTAGGTGTGGCCTGCTTTCCGGGTCCACTGGTGGGACCTCTTCTAACCGGTTCGGTAGATTTGATGAACCGGTTCTACCGAATAGGTGCGAACTGGTAGGAACCCACCTCTGATTTGAGGGGTTGCCACAGAGAGGAGGGGGTGATCAAGCTATTTTTCCAAGGCACCCAAATGCCAGACAAGGAACAATGGGTGGAAACTGAACAAGGAGAGATTCAACCTGGAAATAAGGAGAAATTTTCCGACAGTGAGACCAATCCAAGTAATGGAAGAGAAGTTGCCTTCGGAAGTTGTGGGAGCTTCATCACTGGAAGCTTTCAAGAAGAGATTGGACTGCCATTTGTCAGAAATGGTGTAGGTTCTCCTGATTGGGCAGGGGGTTGGACTAGATGACCTATAAGGTCCATTCCAGCTCTGTTATTCTGTTATTATTCTGTTATTCAGAAGTTGTGGGAGCTTCATCACTGGAGGCTTTCAAGAAGAATTTGTCAGAAATGGTATAGGGTCTCCTGCTTGAGTGAAGGGTTGGAGCAGATGACCTTTAATGTCTCTTCCAACTGTTAACCTAATCTAATCTAATCTAATCTAACATCCTTCAAATTTACTCAGAAGCAAGTCTCAGAACTACTGAAGAACTGAAGAAGTTTCTTGGATGAAAAGCGAAATGTTTTCAAGGGGGGAAAAAAGACAAGACAGTCCATTTAACTTTTGGAAAAGCACCTTGGGACAACCATGACCTGCATGGCTGAGAATCCTCCATGGACATCGAGGGTCATTCCTGAGATTTTCCCCTGAGGAAAAAGCAACTTTGGGTTACTATGGCTTCTGTCAAGGTCAATCTAGGAAGGAGTACAGCCAAATTCTTAACCTCCCAGAGTGAGGTCAAAAGGAGATCTTGCCAAGATTTGGGCAACGCTTAGCTGAAGAAAAATGAGACGGGCCCAAATTTTCGCCTTTTTCAAAAGTGGTCATCTTTGATAATAATAAATGTATTTTTATTCTTGATGAATGTATTTTATTCTCCTTATGTATACTGAGAGCATCTGCACCAAAGAAAAATTTTCTTGTGTGTCCAATCAAACTTGGCCATAAAGAATTCTATTCTATTCTATTCTATTCTATTCTATTCTATTCTATTCTATTCTATTCTAGTTAATACAATTCTAATTCTAATTCTATTCTATTAATACAATTCTAATTCTATTCTATTCTATTTATACAATTCTAATATATTCTATTATATTCTATATTTTATTCTATTCTCTATATTCTATATTCTGTTATCTATATTCTATTCTATTCTATTCTATTCTATTTAATACAATTCTAATTCCAATATATTCTATTCTATTTAATACAATTCTAATTCTAATATATCTATTCTATTTAATACAATTCTAATTTTAATATATTCTATTCTATATTTTATTCTATTCTATTCTCTATATTCTATTCTATTCTATTCTATTCCACTCTTCTGCATTTTATTCCATTCTGCATGCTATGCTATGCTATTCCATTCCATTCCATTCCATTCTATTCCACTCCACTCCATCCCACTCCACTCCCCACTCCATATTCTATTCTATTCTATTCTATTCTATTCTATTCTATTCTATTCTATTCTATTCTATTCTATTCTATTCTATTCTATTCTATCTACATAGGCAGAAAGTCAACCACTCCATTATTCTGGCTTGTAAAGCTGCTGTTAGGCCTAGAAGCCATCTTTTACATTGGGGTTGTATGGTGTATGGGAGATATACAGTCTAAATAACATTCATTTCTCAGTGAGTCAAGGACATCTTGCCCTGCACCTGGAGTGGCGTGACTGGAAGACATCTCCAGTTGGGACGGTGCCTGATTGGATCATGTGATGGACATGTGGGTGCTGGGCAGGGGGTTGGATTTTCATTTGGGTGGGGAAAACCTGGAAGCTTTCAGATTCGGGTTTTCCCAAATAGGACACTATGACATCTCTAATAAAATGAAACTTTGAGGAACCTCAAGCCTCGGAGTTTTCTTTTGTTAGGGGTGTTACTTGCTGCATTGTTCTGACTTATGTGCAAAGAGGAATTATGAAAGCATAGGTTTTTTAAACCATAAGGTTGATTCATTTGCATGCTGGAATAATTTACAGTTCTGATGTAGCCCCAGTTGCAATAGATCTTATTTCATTTCTGCTTTAATGGACTCAGGGAGGTGAGAGATTATTCTGATATTTATATCACATCACTTACATACATGTGACTTTCTCACCCTCACCCACCTACCCCCAAAAAATCAGAGCGTGGTTCCTGATTCCCCACTTTATCATACATTAGATTTATGCAGCAAAGAATTGGGAGGAAATTGTTGTAAAACACAGGAATATATAATGAATGTAGCAAGTTATGCTTAGGTTTAATTGTGGTGGAGGTGACATAACAAAAGGTATTATTGGCTGTGAACAATGAACTTCAAGCAATTATCATGGGGTTGTGGGAATATTTCCTTTGTAAGGCCTTCTTCCCTTTAAGTACTAAAGTCTGCCAGAAGTTTTGTATCAAAATATATTTTATTCTTTATGCTGTTTCCGTCTCCCTTTAAAATATCAACAGAACCTACAATGGACTGAGAATCAGTGTCTCCACTAGATAATTGAGGCTCAAGCTGAAATAATGTTCTCAAACCTCCTCTTACCCTGAATGAGTTACTCAGATCTAATCCACATATCAAAGGATGATGCATTTAAACATAAATAAATTAGTTTTTAAACACATAAAGTCAATTTCAACACAAATAAAGAAGGATCACGGTGCCTAAAATTCTAGGCAGTTAGGGGTCTGTGGAGATTCTCAATCTTACAGGTCATTGTTACCCCCAAAAATGCTTTTTTCAAGAGGCAACTGGACTTCCTTGTTTTCTTTGAAGATGTTTCACTTCTCGTCCAAGAAGCTTCTTCAACTCTTCTGTAGTTGAAGAAGTGAAACAGTCTTCAAAGAAAAAAAGGGATAGATGGATGTTTTTCTTTTCGGTTGTTATTCTGAGCAAGTTTTCCATCTCTCTCTCTCTTCCCTTTTTTTTTTCCTTTTCTTTTCCTTTGGTAAGTAGGTGACATGATTGTAAATTAAACAAGATAGAAAGAAAAAAAGTTTTTTAAACAAAGGATGATACGATTAAAGTTAAAATAAATGATTGAAATAAGAGAAGGGGGAATATTTGTGTATACATTCTTCATATTATAAAGAGAAAACATGGAACCATTGAACATGATGGATTCTAATTGAACGCAAGTGTTTATTTAATACATAGTAGGTGGGATGTCAGGATTGGGATGAAATTGATCAACTTGGTTTGTATTACAATGTATGATGCACTGTTCACACATTGATTTGATGTTTGTAAAGAATAAAAATTAAAAAACTGGAAGGAAGGAAGGAAGGAAGGAAGGAAGGAAGAAAGAAAGAAAGAAAGAAAGAAAGAAAGAAAGAAAGAAAGAAAGAAAGAAAGAAAGAAAGAAAAAAAGAAAGAAAGAAAGACCAGAAAGTACAGTTGCCTGTTGAACAAGCATTTTTGGGACAGGACATCCCCTAAGTCTGCTGTCGATCAGAAACAATTCGGCAGTTCGAATCCCTGTATAGCTCTCCTTCATGAGGGCAGGGGGTTGGACTAGATGACCGCCAAGGTACCTTCCAACTCTGTTACTGTTAAATGTTTGCCTAGTCTGGCAAGGAAACATTCAGAAACCAGTCCCACAAGCTCAGAGGACCAACCTTCACCCTCATCCTACACCCGAGCTGCAGATATTCGCCACTATTGCAAACTAACAGGATTCGCATCAGGATTCTCCCTGCAGAATTGGAGAGATCTTTGAGTGTGAACCAACGCTCCGATCCCAACCCATTTGAAGCCACCAATGCTTCAATAAACTCTGGAAGATCTCAATGCGTGGATCTAAATGAGCGATCCATCAAACTGGCGTTTCCTTGGAATCAGGTCTCAGTAAGAAAATAAACATCAGATCCATGACGCTTATGAATATGGCATTGGGAGAAACGCGTACTCCTGGACAAAGCAGGCAACAAATATATAAGGAGGAAAGAGAGGGTGGAACTGGTGAATACTATTGTTGGTCCCTTCTTAGTATTGTCAAACCTTCTCTCTTTTTCACTTACATAGTAGGCCTGGGAATTCATAACTGAGTCTCCGTGGAGCCCACCAATCATTAGTGGAAGAAATCTGGATGATCTTCAGGAAAAGGCTGCAGGACTCAGGAGACCTCTGAGGACAAGCCTTACCACCCAGGAGGGTTGTTGACGCAATGTTGGCCATACACTTCCATGAGATCATGGTCCTGAACAGATGGCTTCAAAGGTGTCGCTCCAACTGGCATGCGGTTGTGCCAACAATATAGAGGTGAGCTGCATCTACCCTGGAGAGAGGACCAGATAGAGCTGAATGAAGTCCCATGCTCCCTACCTCTGTCATCTGCTGCTCCCAGGGTTCTCATTTCCCTTCTGGGGCCATTGGCTTCATTGCATGACTCAGCGGACAAGCAGCTGATGCCCTTGGCTGGAGAGGATTTGAGAGAGGGAGGGAGGGAGGGAGAGATACAGATACAGATACAGAGATAGAGAGATTAGGTAGGTAGGTAGGTAGGTAGGTAGGTAGATGGAGATAGAGATAGAGATAGAGATAGAGATAGAGATAGGATAGATAGATGATAGATAGATAGATAGTAGATAGATAGATAGATATAGATAGATAGATAGATAGATAGATAGATAGATAGAGATACACAGAGAGAGAGATACAGAGAGATATACAGAGAGATACGAGAGAGAGGTACAGAGAGAGAGACAGAGACAGACAGACAGACAGACAGACAGAGAGATACATACACACACACACACACACATACATATACTGCATGTATATGTATATGTATATGTATATGTATATGTATATGTATATGTATATGTATATGTATATGTATATGTATATGTATATGTTATGTATATGTATGTAGAGAGAGAGAGAGAGAGGCAGACATACACACACACACATACACACACACCACACATATACAGAGAGAGGATACAGAGAGATACAGAGAGATAAAGAGAGCGAGGAAGAGAGAGGAGAGGGGGGGAGAGAGATGTCAAAAGGGTTTTTTTAACAACTGGTTCTCTGCCCTAATGACCAGCTGGGTAGGCGTGGCTAGGGTGGTCATGTGACTGGGTGGGCGTGAGCGACGTTGAGTTGGCCACGCCCACACAGATTTTGAGTCTTTCCATTGCAGCATCTCATTATCCATAAATACAGTAGGCTTCTTTCTTACAGGCAAATTCTCATGATCAACCAAGACAATTAAGTGGCTGGATTGTAGGAGATTGCAGGAGGTCAACCTATTCTCCAAGGCGCCTGAAGTCAGGACACGAAGCAATGGATGGAAACTAATGAAGGAGAGACTCAATCTAGAACTGACATTTTCTGACAGTGAGAACAATGAGCCAGTGGAACAGAAGGTGCCTCCAAAAGTTGTAAATGCTCCGACACTGGAGGTTTTGAAGAAGACATTGGACAACCATTTGTCTGAAATGGTATAGGGTCTCCTGCTTGAGCAGGGGGTTGCTTGAGCTGGAGGTTGGACTAGAAGACCTCCAAGGTCCCTTCCAACTCTGTTATTCTGTTACATGCGGTCAGTGGGGAGAACAAATACATCCGTTGGGGTTGAACTCAGCCAAAGAGTGCACAGTTTGAGAATTTAACTCCACCGACCTTCAAGCTGTTGGAAGAAATGTCCTTCTGGGTTCAGTTCCAAGTGGGGAAAAAGACACTGGAAACTTGGCTGCTGTTTGGACAGATGGTTTTTAATGGTGAACAGGACCACATGGTTCGAGGTCCTTGGAGAAAAAGGGGATCACATGCTTTAAAGGCCTTGAAGAAAAAAGGGAAGAGATGCTGAGAGTCCCTGGGTTTTATACCCTCTGTTGGGCTTTGAATTTGAGTGTCAGGCCTGCAGTTATATTCCTTTTAGGATCTTTGGCCTGCCACACTCTCTCTTATTTCATTATGCTGTTTCATTGTGTAGTACTTGGGAGGGGGAATAGAAAGGAGTAGAATTGTGGAAAGTGTTGTTGTCATTCTTTTCTAGAAGCCAAGGTCATCTTTTGTCTCCACACCTCTGCACCTGACCGGAACCAGCTGGGTGGGGATGCCAGCGTGGAAGAAGAAGATTGGACCATGTAATGGATTTGTGGGTGTGGGGACAAGATCATGAACTTTCAACTGGGTGGGAATCCTAGGTAACTTCCAGAATTGGATTCCACAGATGTGCTAAGATGTCTGAGTTATTAAATTGGAACTTTAAGGATTGTTTTGCCTTGGACTCTGTAATTCTGCATGATTTAATTCTGCATGATACTTGGAACGCTGACATTGAGCTTGTATTCTTGATTGGTTGTCAGACTCCCATGGGGCCATGCAGGAACAGCTCTGTAGGTTGTGTTTGTGTCCCAAGCTTGGTTGAACATTTGTTGGGTGATGATGTCATGAAAGAACTTTGAGCAATTCCTATTATGGCTCTGCCCGAAGGAGGTACATCTCTGCTATGTTGAAAAGACTGGCTCAGACCTTAATGGCCCATTGACAGGGGTGCAGAGTTTCTGTCTCCCTTTTAGGGGAAATATTCTGCCCTTTTAATATTCCCGAAATATTCCATTTTTCTAGGAGAGGGGTGGGTGCTAACTTCCTACGAATCTTACAAGGGTCAGGATGACAACTGTAAGGATTGCCAACTAATTGGCATTTGAAAAGTAATGGGCCAGAGAGTTTTGACTTATCTGATCAAATGGCAAGAATCCTTTTGTACGTTCAAAGTTCTCGGACTCCACAGTCCGAAAATGACGGGAATAAAAACTAACCCATCAACCGCGAGTCCTGTGGTGGTGGCACATGAATGTTGCTGTTGGTTCTTGCCACCATTGTTATGCCTGTCATGCCAATTGGAGGTGATTTCCCCCCGATGTGGCACCTGGGCTATTGTTGATGATATATTTATGGAAGCCGGTTTACTTATGATTGCATAATAGCCTTGCCAATCAAGCACGGGCGCCATTAAGGAAATGTGATAGAGCAGCATGGATCTTGCCACTGTGATGTGATCATGCTGTGGAAATTTCATCATCTAGAAAATGACCTCATTAGCAAGGTGGAAGGCAATTTCAAGACAGGCCCCCGGGACAAAGGGAAGCGGCAAAAAGCTTTGCGTACATTTTGTGAAACTTCAGGAGGTGGATTTCAGTCAGCCAGGTTTGATACCTGGCAATCATGACCAGTGAACAAGAGTCACAGAAGAGAGGACAAACAGGCCTGGGAAACTGCTTGTCCTGTTAATTTTACCAGATACCTCCATCCACCACCAAAAAAAAAATAAGGTCACATAACAATGCTGTTAAAAACTCCAGGACAATGTGGGACATTTTATACAATTGGCAGCTCCTTAATTTCATAGGTACATCTTTTTACATCCTTAGCAAATAGGGGAGAGGAAGGATAGGATAGGATAGGACAGGAGGAGGAGGTGGTGGTGGTGGTGGAGGAGGAGGAGGAGGGGGGAGGAGGAGAGACGGGACAGGGCAGGATAGGAGGAGGCTAGGCTAGGCTAGTACAGGACAGGAGAAGGAGAAGAGAGAGAAGGGGACGGGATGGGACAGGCAGGATAGAGGGGGATAGGAGGGGGAAACGGCAGGACAGGGAGAAAGAGAATGGGATGAGACAGGATAGGAGGAGGATAGGATAGGATAGGATAGGATAGGATAGGATAGGATAGGATAGGACAGGACAGGAGAAGGAGAAGGAGAAGGAGAAGGAGAAGGGGACAGGATGGGACAGGGCAGGATAGGGGGGGATAGGAGGGAGAAATGACAGGACAGGGAGAAGGAGAATGGGATGGAGTAGGATGGGACAGGATAGGAGGAGGATAAGATAGGACAGGACAGGACAGGACAGGATAGGATAGGATAGGACAGGACAGGACAGGACAGGACAAGGAGAAGGAGACAGGACAAGGCAGGATAGGAGGGGGATAGGAGGGGGAAACGACAGGACAGGGAGAAGGAGAATGGGATGGGACAGGATAGGAGGAGGATAGGATAGGATAGGATAGGATAGGATAGGATAGGATAGGACAGGACAGGAGAAGGAGAAGGAGAAGGAGAAGGAGAAGGAGAAGGGGACAGGATGGGACAGGGCAGGATAGGAGGGGGATAGGAGGGAGAAATGACAGGACAGGGAGAAGGAGAATGGATGGAGTAGGATGGGACAGGATAGGAGGAGGATAAGATAGGACAGGACAGGACAGGACAGGATAGGATAGGATAGGACAGGACAGGACAGGACAGGACAAGGAGAAGGAGACAGGACAAGGCAGGATAGGAGGGGGATAGGGGGGAAACGACAGGACAGGGAGAAGGAGAATGGGATGGAATAGGATGGGACAGGATAGGAGGGGGATAGGATAGGAGGGGGATAGGATAGGACAGGACAGGACAGGAGAAGGAGAAGGAGACGGGACAGGGCAGGATAGGAGGGGGATAGGAGGGGAAAACGACAGGACAGGGAGAAGGAGAATGGGATGGAGTAGGATGGGACAGGATAGGACAGAACAGGAGGAGGAGGAGGAGGAAGAGGAGGAGGAGGAGGAGTTTTCCCAGATGTGCCAATATGACATCTCCAATAAAATGGAACTTTGAGGAACTTGAAGCCTCAGAGTCTTCTTTCATTGGGGGTGTTCCTTGGAACCCTGACATTAACCCAGATCCCTTTAAAACTCTTAACCAGCTCCCTGAACCTCGAGGTGGTGTCCGGGGTCCTGAGCCCCAAACGCCAAACCGATACCGAGTGGCGTGAAGACTCAGGGAAGATGGAGGAAGGCAAAGTGACACTTTGCTTGTGTGCATGAAGAGTATCAACTCTCGAACCAACTCTTCATAGGAAATCCTTGCATTTCTTTCTCACTTGACTGCTCTTGTCTTCGCACACACTTCTACTGTCTGAATGCAGGGGTGGGCTTCAAACATTTTAGCAAGAGGTTCTCTGCCTGGTTGCTGGGTGGGCGTGGCCATGGTGGGCATGGCCTAGGGGAGTTTTTGCCCTCCCTGGGCTACGGAAGCTTTACTTGAGCTTCCAGGAGGGTGAACACGGCCTCCCCAGGCTCCAAAGACCCTCTGGAGGCCAGAAATGGGACTTTCCATCTTTCTGAACTTCCGATAGGCCTGTTTTCACTCTCCCTGAGCCTCCGCATGTTCTGCAGTTACCTGTATCCAAAATGGGCTGCAAGAAGACTCCAGGGAGGGGAGAGGTGGGTGGGGCCAGCCAGGAGTAGGATTTGGGGGTTCTCTGAACTGCACAGAACCTTAGCTAGAGGTTCTCCCGAACTCCTGCAAACCCCCATCAGCCCACCTCTGGCTAGGGCCCATCAGCTGCAGAAAGAAGAAGTTGGAGGAAGCACAGCGATTCTTCTTGGACAGATACGAATACAAATACATTATCGCGAAGTCTTTGGGAAGTAGGAAATATTTCTATGTCTCTCAGCCACCCAACCTTAGGAATCATCTCTCCATAATTAGCCCATTCATTTCAACTTTCAGCTTCAATTCTCTCTGTCACTACACTGGCTCATGTTTGGTCTTCCACAGCTGTTGTAGTCCAATTGCATTAATTAAGTCATCCTCCCTCCCCCCCCGTTAAAATTATTGTCCTTCCCCACTGCAGTCAAAGCAAGGTAAATTAATAGTATTATTGTTCTGATAACGAGACAATGTGGTCCTGCACAAATGAAGCATGGTGTTCCTAGAGCAACTTGTATTCATAATAATCACAATCCTGGTAATTTGTTGCTTATTAAAAACAGAAGTCCATGATAGACTAGGCTTGGAGTTGAAGGACTAATGAGTCATTAGGGATACAATGGAATTGTTCTGCTTAATATCACAATATGGGTAAAGCCGGAATAAATTGGCCCTTGACTTGATCTGACAAGTTTCTTCTTCTTATGGGACACGGTGGCTCAGTGGCTAAGACGCTGAGCTTGGCGATCAGAAAGGTCGGAAGTTCAGCAGTTCGAATCCTTACGCCGCGTAACAGAGTGAGCTCCCCTTCCTTGTCCCAGCTTCTGCCAACCTAGCAGTTCGAAAGCACGTAAAAATGCAAGTAGAAAAATAGGAACCACCTTTGGTGGGAAGGGAGCAGCGTTCCGTGCTCCTTCAGCATTGAGTCATGCCGGCCACATGACCACGGAGACATCTTCAGACGCGCTGGCTCTTTGGCTTTGAAATAGAGATGAGCACCACCCCTAGAGTTGGGAACGACTAGCACATGTGCGAGGGGAATAAACCTTACTTTCTTCTTATTAGACTCTGCATGTTTGAGATGACTTGGAACAGGTGTTTCCCCCCTTTTTCTGCCGTGAAAAAGTTGGGGGAAAAAAAAGAGAAATCACCTCTTTAATCAGTCTCTTTAAATAAGCTATTGTTTTGACTTGCAGCCCAAAATAAAATTCTTCCTCCTGGGAACCAAGGACATTCTCACCAGGAGCTGGGGAGGTGTGAACTGAAACCAACTAGGTTTGGGTCTGGGACTGGATTGGACCCCGTGATAGACATGTCGACTGGGGGAAAGAATTTTGACTTCAATATGGGTGGGGAAAACGGCCGGACCTTCAGAGTTGGTTGTTCACCACATGTGCTGCCAACAGGAGATGCCTAATAAACCTGTACTTTGAGGAACATCTGGGCCCCAGAGGTTGGATCGTGTTGGGCCTGTTACTTGGAAGCCTGACACCAGTATCCTTGGGGAGCTGAAAGAGGATAGTAATTAAAGCTTTGCAGGTTCAAGACACTCCGTCAAGGGATCTTGTAGGTCCAGATCGAAGCTCTCTACATCTACTTTAATAAGAACCACATTTCACCGGAGGGTCTGTATTTATTAGTTCTCTTGTACAGCACAGCTCTGTCAATCTACGCCTCCATGGCAGACAATGTTTTCTGAGATTATAGATACAGGAGGAAGTCTACCCCAACCCCAAAAAGTCATCAATCGCCTGTATTTTTGGGGGGGAGGGAGTAAACCTTTGTGCTAGGATAGTAAATGGCCCACCTTCCTCACCCAAAACCGTGTCGGTCAAATGCAAACGAAGATCGGTGAGATTATTATTTTTTTTAACTGGCATTATTATCCAAATGAAGAATCCACTATAAGAACCTCTTGGGACTTCAAAACAAGGCTGGTTCTCTCCTTCACAATCAGACTGGCAGGTGATCGGAAGAGGGACATTGGGGTAAGGATTCTCTCTGTGAATTCTGTTGCTAAAGATTGCCACTTGGCTCCATCACTATTGCCTTGTGATACAGGTTTGACCATCCCACTTTTTAAATATTCGTTGTGTATTCCCAACACTATGTTACCCTGCACACAGAGAGGGGAGGGGAGGAGAGAGGGACGGAGGGAGAGGGAGAGAAGAGAGAGAGGGAAGGAGAGGGAGAGGGGGGGCAGGAGAAAGAGAGGGAGGGAGGGAGGCTGGAGAGGGGAGAGGAGGGAAGGGGAGGGAAGGGGGGGAGAGAGGGGAAGAGGGAGAGAGGGGCAGAGAGAAGGAGGGAGGGAGAGATTGGAAGAGAAAGGGGAAGGGAGAGAGAGGGAGGGATGGAGGGAAGGAGGGGGAGGGTGGAAGGGGAGGGAGGGACAGAGAGAGGAAGAGAGAGAGTGTGAGTGAGAGAGAGAATATGGAATTAATTAGATTTTTGTATGCAAGAGCCTGGCTAGATCATTCCATTGTAGAGCACCATAATTCCTTTGAAACAGATATTGCAATTTTATATTTGGTTTTGCCTCTTTAATTCTTGCTAAGCTACGTTTTAAAGACATTCCCGTCTAGCAGCTAGATAGAATGTTGGAACACTGCTATCATGTCACCCCTTCTTTTCATCAGACTAAACATGACCAGTTCCTGAAACCATTCTTAATATGTTTTAGCCTCCAGTCCCCTAATCCTCTTTGTTGCTCTTCTCTGCACTCTTTCTAGAGTCTCCACATCTTTTTTTACATCATACCAACCAAATCTGGATGCTGCATTCCAAGTGTGGCCTTACCAAAGCATTATAAAGTGGTCTTAACACTTCACATGATCTTAATGGAGATGGTTTAAGTTTAAAGAATGGAGTGATACAATGTTCAAACCATGAGTAATATCCCAATTTTTCCAAGTATATCTTAGTCCAATCTTTTCTGCTACTCTCCAGAAGATCGGACTGAAAATAGCAAAGAGAAATGGTAGGTAAGGGCACAGATTGAATTAAAAGGTTGGAGAACATTTTCATTGAAGTTCTGAGTGACACATGGCCTTCCAAGTATTATTGGGCTGCAGCTTCTGTGATCCCTACTGGCTAAAATTGATGAGAATTAGAGTACTACATCTCAAGAACCATCTTAAGAGTCACGCATGGCCCATCTCAATAAAAACAACTCAACTAACATTCAAGAATGTTATCATTACTAGGGGTGTGTATGATCAAGAATGAGCCGTTCTGATGTCTTTTCCACTTCAAAAAGAGTTAACAGTAATTAAATGGCATTATGAAAATACCACTCGGTGACAGAACCTGAAATAGTCTAGAAATACCCATGGAACAAAGAAAAAGAACAAGGTTAAGGATGCTGGCATTTCTCAAAATACTAATTATGAAGAAGTACAAACAGTGAGGCTTACTGACATAAAATGTAGGGACTTCTACGAAGACGAGGGAATCAACTATTTTCCAAAGCACCCAAAGGCAAGACAAGGAACAATGGTTGGGAACTGACCAAGGGGAGGAATAACCTAGAATGAAGGATTCCTGACAGATAGAGCAATCGACCAATGGAATAGCTTGCGTTCAGAGGTTGTGGGTGCTCTATCATTGGAGACTTTCAAAAAGACACTGGACAAACATTTGTCTGAAATGATATAGGGTCTCCTGCTGGAGCATGGGATGGACTAGAAGATCTCCAAGGTCTCTTCCAACTCTGTTCTAACTACGTGCTCACACAATCCCACCACTGGGGGGGGATTGGGGAGGCAGCGAATAGATGGGGCGGGGCCAGTTAGAGGTTGTATTTGCCAGTTCTCCAAACTACTCAAAATTTCCGCTACCGGTTCTCCAGAACTGGTCAGAACCTGCTGAATAGCACCTATGATGCTCATGATGGTCCCATCCAGTGGTGGGATTCGAATAATTTACCAACCAGTTCTCTGCCCTAATGACCAGGTGGGTAGGCAGGGCTCGGTGGTCATGTGATCATGTGGGCATGGCCAAGTCAATGTCACTCAGGTCGATGGGCACTTCGCCTTAGCTGTTACAATGTAATAAGAGGTTAACGGGAGGCAGTTTCTGTAAGCAGGTCAATAAAGATGAGGCTAGAAACAACACCAGAATGTTTCCTTCCTGCCTTCCTTACAGGATTAGTGCTATAAAGTGGGGGGAAAAAAGATTTCTTCCAAAAACCGGTTCTCCGAACTGCTTAGAAAGTTACCAACTGGTTCTCCCAAGTAGGTGCGAACTGGCTGAATCCCACCACTAGACCCATCATAGCAAAAGCAATAGCACTTAGACTTATATACCACTTCATAGTGCTTTGCAGCCCTCTCTAAGTGGTTTACAGAGTCAGCCTCTTGCCCCCAACAATCTGGGTCCCACCTTGGAAGGATGGAAGGCTGAGTCAACCTTGAGCCTGGTGAGGTTCAGAACGGCCAAATTGTAGTCAGACGGCAGTCAGCAGAAGCAGCTTGCAGTACTGCGCTCTCACCACTGTGCCACTGTGGCTCATCATGGCTCCTTAAGCTTTGGTTATGATGTGTCGCTTGGGGTTTGACGATGAAAATGAGAGACTGCTAGAATTTAGGTTCCTGCACATTTGCTGTTGGCCTCCATCACCCCAGCTTCAAGAATGAAGAAAACAGGGAATCTTCGTCAATCTACTAGACTCCCAAGTGATCCAATGCAAATAAATTCTATGGGACAGAAATGTTGTTGCCATGCTGAGGGCGTTTGGAAGTCAGGTTTGGTAAGGACAATGGGTGGAAAGGAAGACGGACCAACGAATTATAGATGTGTCTGACATGGATTCTTGTATTGCAATGCTCAGTCATGAAAAGGCTACATGTGCCCAAGCTAAGAACTTTGAAATAAGTTATATCACGCATCACCTGCAGTTTTTCCCCCCTTCCTTTGTAACCTCTCTTTTGTATGTATTCCTACTGCTTGTTTCTATATAAGCCGCTTTGATGCGGGTTCTTCAAAAGCATCCGGAATGCCTTTTGAAAAGAAACAAATGCTTGCTTTCCTTTCCCTATAAAATTATCACAATTTAAATGTTTCAAATGTTGGATTGTTACAAAAAAAAACACCCCTTTGATCTTCTCTTCTTCCTTTGCTTTCAGGTTGATACCAAGATCTGCCAATGGGTTTAATAAAACATTAACCAATTTTCTCTTAACAGAAATTCTTTACAGGACAATAGGAAAAGGACCACTGCAAAACACTTTTAATGGTGCTCACATACCCCCCCCTCCAGAAATGCTTGCTTTGACAACGGACGCACCGCTTGAACAGGGGCAGAGGGACAAATCTAAATTTGTGTAGCAGGAGAAAAAAAACATCCTGACATTTGACAAAACACAATGTTCAAAGAAGTCTTGAATTCCTCCTTGGCAAGCACTGTTACCCAAACTGAGTCCAAAATATAAATAATAGTTAGATAAGAGGTTAGAAGCCTTGAGTTTAGCAGGCCATCAGAAAATGGGAAGATCCTTGACAAAGGTAAGGATGATATAGGACAAGATGAGGGCTGGTGGAAGATACCTTTGGGCTCTGGAGTTGACTCTACCCATCATGGATCGTTTCTGGAAATGATTCTACCCATCAATGGATCATCTCTGGAGTTGACTCCACTATCAGTGGATAATCTCTGGACTTGACTCTACCCATCAATGGATAATCTCTGGAGTTGACTCCACTATCAGTGGATAATCTCTGGAGTTGACTCCACCCATCAATGGATCATCTCTGGAGTTGACTACTATCAATGAATCGTCTCTGGAGTTGACTCCACTATCAGTGGATAATCTCTGGAGTTGACTCTACCCATCAATGGATCATCTCTGGAGTTGACTACTATCAATGGATCATCTCTGGAGTTGACTCCACTATCAATGGATCATGTTTGGCCAAAGCCTTGAGTTTAGCAGGCCATCAGAAAATGGGAAGATCCTTGACAAAGGTAAGGATGATATATAGGACAAGATATATAGGACAAGATATATAAGAAGGCTGGTTGTTTCAGTTAAGTCTTTTTGACCAAGCATGTCTTCCCGTATTGTTTAGTCATTCTATCTCCTGGTTCTTCTGATTCAGATTTGGCTTTATTTTCCTCTGGGCTGGCTTGTTTTGCTGGAATTTTTCTACCCCTTCAGTTGCTAAAACTCATCACAACAGTCTTGGAAACTGTTCTGCACTTTTTTCTCTTAAACCTTAGGGAAATTAGTCTTTGCAAGGCAAATCTGGAGATTGCCAAGGCAAGATCTGAGCTGGTTGGCATTCCAGACTCCAAAAGAGTTGGGTTCTGCTTTTCACAACGTTAGGCCTCTGCATAACTTTCCTAGACCTTCTCAAAGTTATTAGGGATGCTTTGCTTTATTAGACTGCGCTGCAATACGCCACTGGGAAATGAACAGAGGCAGATAATCTTTAGGAAAAACAAAAAGATGACAGATTTCTGATAATTTTTAGGTGAGTTTCCTAGAACTTGCCTATCTCTATTTTCATCTAGCTCTGCTCGCCCCCCCCCTTTTTTAAAAAAGGATCCTATTTTTTAAAGAGCTTAGAAAACCACATCCAAAAAAGCCTGGCCGTTAAAAACTGGTATATTTTCATTCCAAGCAATAACCAAAGAAGGGGGTATTGCAAGATGCTCATCAAAGAAAATGTCTTTCGTTTTCATATTTGTGAAGAACAGATCGATTGCCCGAAAGGATTACTTTGGCTTTTTTAATAAGAGGAATCATCGTGACGACAATAGTATTTCTGCAGCTTTTTGCAACTGGGGGGGGAGGGAAAACACCCCTGGTTTTCAGTCACGTAAGAAGAGAGGCAGTTGGGTGTTTGACTTGATAAAAGTTGGGGTTTAATGTTCTCAAATGTCTGGAGAAAGTAATCTGGAAAGTTTTTTTTCTAATGCAGCATCCCGCCAGTGCAAACAGCTTGGAAGGAAGGGGTCTCGGGAGATTCTCAATCATCCAGCTCACAATGAGGCCGGAGTTCTTTTTTCCAAAAGGCAACTGAACTTTGTTTTTCCTGGAAGACATTTCTCTTCTCATCCAGAAGCTTCTTCAGTTCATTCAGTTCAGAGACTGGATAGCCATTTGTCCAGAATGGCACAGGGTTTCCTCCTTCTGCAGGGGATTGGACTAGAAGACCTCTAAGGTCCCTGCCCCTTCTATAATGTTATTTTGTCTGTTATCTGGAAGGCCAATGCAGGATAGAGCTGACATATTGTAAATAGAAAAGTATTCTGACTACTGTGGAATCTCAAACTTTCTTCTTCTTTCTCTTCTTCTTTCTTCTTTTCTTCTTTCTTCTTCTTCTCTTCTTCTCTTCTTCTTCTTCTCTTCTTCTTCTTCTTCTCTTCTTCTTCTTCTTCTTCTCTCTCTCTCTCTTCCTCTCTCCTCCTCCTCCTCTTTTTCTTTTCTTCTCCTCCTCCCTCTTTTTCCTCCTCCTCCTCCTCCTCCTCCTCTCTTCTTCTTCTTCTTCTCTTCTCCTCCTCCTCCTTCTCCTTCTCCGTCTCCTGCTCCTCCTCTTCTTCTTTTTTCCTCCTCCTCCTTCTCTTCTCCTCTTCCTTCTTTTTTCTTTCTTCTCTCCTTCTTCCTGCCTAGGCAGGGGGTTGGACTAAAAGACCCCCAAGGTCCCTTCCAACTCTGCTATTGTATTGCATGTATTGTATTGTATTATCCTCCTCCTCCTCCTCCTCCTTTTTCTCTTCTTCTCATCTTCCTCCTCTTCCTCCTCTCCTTTTTCTTCTTCTCCCTCCTCCTCCTCCTCCTCCTCCTCCTTTTCTTCTCCTCCTCCCTCTTTTTCCTCCTCCTCCTCCTCCTCCTCCCTCCTCTCTTCTCTTCTTCTCTTCTCCTTCTCTTCTTCTTCTTTTTCTTTTTCTCCTCCTCCTCCTCCTCTTCCTCCTTCTAGGGCTTTCCATCCATTGGGAATGGCTTGCAGAACTGAATGGATTATGATGCAACATAACCCACACCTATCACATACAATGTGACAAGCTTCACGATGTCAGGTGAGCTGCTGGCAACCCCTCGATCTTCTTCAGATGCTGCCTTCAGTCGTCCCTTTGCTGAGCTTTCCCCCTGCATTTTTGAAAACACTTAAGTGCAAGTGGAATCTATGCCTCGGTTGACATTGTATCATCATGTGCGTTTTCATTCTAACCGATCCTTCGTCCTTTCCAACCCAATGGCAGGTCGCGCCATAAATCAAAATGTGACAACAGCAGCCAGAAGCAGTGGAGTCTTGTCATAGCAATCAGTTTTATTAACAATGATTCACATTACAAAATCTCTCGCTTCATTGATGGAGTTGATATATTTCATTTATAGAGCGCAGGATTTTATTTTTTATTTTTTTTGGCAAGGCCTGCATCCGGGGACAGGTAACTGTAATTAGAAAACGATGTTCTGTGAATGCTTTTATTTAAACTAATCTGTTTCTTTGCACTCCCTTTCCAATACCAAATGCCTGCAGGTACACCTCTGTTATGATGGGTGTAGGAAACTTCATTGTTATGCCAGGGCTAATTTAGGATGGTGAAATGATAGTTCTGGGTTAAAGAGTGCCAGGTTTGGGAGGAAGGCAGACTAATAATTGCAACCAAACATCACCATTCAGATAAATCTTTTACTGATGACTATTCGTTTAACAACGGTTCGACGTTATAATGGATAGCAATGTCCATCCCGTTGAGATTTTCAATTATTTTAAAAGAATCAATCATGGAATTTTTCTACCCTCGTGATGGTTATGGATTCTGAAGCCTATTCCACTTTCTGAAAGGGGCGGGGGGAATCACAATGAATAATTTAAAGGCACTATTCCACAATTATTATTATCTCTTCTTCCTCTTCTAGGGGACTTCTGTAAATAAAGCAATGTCTTAACAAATGTAATACCCATTATATATTCATGTTGACTTTCCATTCTGTTTATTTAACCATTTACTGGAGATATTTTATATCAACTAATAATCTTGTTTTTTTTTAAAAAAAGAAGTACAATAGCCTCAAGCCAAGACTGAAGTAATAAAAGATTTTTTTAATTAATATTTTTTATTTTAAACACATCAACACATCAACAAAAACAAACACATGACTTAAGACAACATAGGAACAAGAAGTTCCATCATATATCAAACAGCAGTTCTGTATCTGTTTCTTTACAGTTAGTGTTTTCCCTTCTATACATTTCTATCTTGCATTCATAATCTCCTTATTCATTATCCATTTTATGTACAATCCTATATTTATTTATACTTAGCTATTTATAACCAAATTTTGTTTACCTATATTGTGCTTTATATTCTTACTATCATTTATTCCTTACATACAATTCTAGGTATACATTCACATGGTTATTCTTTTTCTTTGCCATTCTTATACTATTGTTATTCCATTTAAGAGATTATAGGATACAGTTTGGATTGGATTGTTTACCATCCCTAGCGCCTGTTATGACACCACCTTATTTTCTCTTTTTTTTCCTTTTCTCTCCCTTCCTTCTCTACTTCCTCCTTCCTCCTCTCCTTCCCCTTCTTTCTTCCCTTACCTCTCCCCTACTCTTACCCTCTCTCTTCTCCTTCCTACCCTCTCTCCTTCTCTTTCTCTCCCATCCTCCCTCCTCTCCTTCTCTTTCTCTCCCATCCTCCTCCTCTCCTTCTCTTTCTCTCCCATCCTCCCTCCTCTCCTTCTCTTTCTCTCCCTTCCACCCACCCCTCCTATTTCTTCTTCCCTTACCACTCCTCCACTCTTCCTCTTCCTTTCCTACTATCTCTCCTTCTCTTCCTCTCCTTTCCACCCTCCTCTCCTTTCCCTTCCTTCTTCCCCCTCCCTTCTCTACTTTCTTCCTCTCTCCTCTCCTTCCTTCTCCCCTCCCTTTCTTTTTCTATTGTTATAGGTGTTTCTTTCAAAAAAAATTTAATGTAATAATTGAGTATATTACTTCTGATATTGGGAGAGCATACAGCAAGACTGAGCAATACTTTGGAAAATGGGTTTATGGCAGAGAAGATTAGGCACATAGCACATTACTGTGGCTTATTAAAGCAACTTTATCTATTTCCAGCAAGAGTATGGGCAAAAAAATCTAGATCAGGGGTGTCCAAAGGAATGAAATGCATTTTCATTTCCTTTACAATTTTCTGCCTTCAGTTGGTCTCTAGAACTATACCCAAGTCTTTGGAAGGGTGTAGTGTACAAAGGGACTGGGTGGCTCAGTGGCTAAGACACTCAGCTTGTCGATCAGAAAGGTTAGCAGTTTGGCGGTTCGAATCCCACTGCCGCGTAACAGAGTGAGCTCCCGTTACTTGTCCCAGCTTCTGCCACCCGCAGTTCGAAAGCACGTAAAAAATGCAAGTAGAAAAATAGGAACCGCCTTTGGTGGGAAGGTTAACAGCGTTCTGTGCGCCTTCAGCGTTGAGTCATGCTGGCCACATGACCACGGAGACGTCTTCAGACAGCTCTGGCTCTTCAGCTTTGAAACGGAGATGAGCACTGCGCTCCAGAGTCGGGAACGACTGGCACGTATGTGCAAGGGGAACCTTTACCCAAATAGGATGGCGAGCTGTGCATCCATTTAAAACAAATTCTTCAGCAAAAGATCAGCAATGGATATTAAGTATGAGAACGATATGTTAGGGGCCGCGCAATGCTTTGGGTTCTTACTGGCACAGGTGATTCAGCCTGCATTTCCATCTTAGGCTCAGAATCCAAAGATGTTAGATCGGCCCCCTTCTACCTGATGTGTTTTTCACATACGTGCAAGGCGAGACATCACGTGAAGCCCACGTAAGTATGATCCAGGCATTCCATTTTAGCCAGAAGGGACCCAATTAGGAAGTTGTAGAGGTAGCAGCAACCGTAACACACAGGCCTTGTTGTCCTTCTCCATTCCTGAAAGAGGGCAAAGGAGAAGACTGCACAGTGTTGTTAAATGTCACTGGTCTGGTGAGCAGATTCTAACAAATTCTCCCCCCTGCTGAGAATCTTGCTCATTTGAAGGCTGATGGCTTGGGCAACAAAGGAGGTGTAGGTGTGGGGTGCACTTTGTGCTTGCTGACAATTCCCCCCTCCGCGAAGGCCTTCCCCTCCTTCCTTCCATCAAGTAAAATGCCTCTAATTCATTGTCAGAGAGCTCCTCTGAAGAACAAGGAGAAGGAGAGCCCCTTCCCATCGTCGGGCGGCTTATGAAGTCTCATTAATGGAAAAAAGAGAGACGTCTTTTGTGCTCTGCTTCCCGTTTGGTCAAAGCTATAATGATGCCTTTGCTACAAAGTGAAAAGAAATGTTATTCTAATGAAGAGCGGAGATCCCCTTGGCGCCCGGCTGGTGGGATTAATGAGGTGAAAGTGCCCGGGAAGTCATTGGGAGTCGTCAGAATGGCTTAGGATGACCTTTTCGAAGTGAAGGATCCTTTTAGAGAAGCATCAATAATGAGGATAGAACTTCCACACTCGGCTTAATCGAAGAGATACTGCTGCACACCTATGATTGGCTCGGCTTCTGTGAGGTCAGAGACGAATCAGAATCAGAATAGAGCTGGAAGGGACCTTGGAGCAGAGGCAGGTTGCTCCCAGTTTGGCCCGGTTCGGGCGAACTTGTTGTGGGAGGCTTTCTGGATTTCCTGCAAAGCAAGAAATCCAGAAAGAGTGCAAAGAATCTAGGAAAGTTCAAACGTCGGCACTCAACACTCCAAGAATTCAGCGTTTGTTCCTGACACATGCCCCTCCCCAGAGTATCTCCTTAAGTGTCAGTCCCCAGGTGTGCCTTGTAAAGAGGGGCAGGGCCAGTGGTGAGTTCCGGGCATCGGGACCGGGCGTCCACCACATGAACGTGTGCATCACATGCGCGCACACACACAGTGTATGCATCCGTACTTGAAGAGCCGAGGTGGCGCAGTGGTTAGACTGCAGTACTTCAGCTGACTGCAGTTCTGCAGTTCGGCTGTTCAAATCTCACTGGGTCAGGGTTGACTCAGCCTTCCATCCTTCCGAGGTGGGTGAAATGAGGACCCAGACTGTGGGGGCGATATGCTGACTCTGTAAACCGCTTAGAGAGGACTGAAAGCCCTATGAAGCGGTATATAAGTCTAACTGCTATTGCTATTGCTATTGCTTATCACCCATGACGCTCCAGCTGCTCAGCGTAGCATTGCACAGGTGCCGTACACTCCATGCGCATGTGCGGAAGCCCCAAAAACTTCAAATACTGGTAAGGAGTGAGGGTGGGCAGGTGGGTCCTCCGGAGCACCATACCAGAATGGTACCTGGTGCTCCCAGCGGGCACCAGTACGCCCGTACCGGGGCATACCGCCTGCAACCCACCACTGGGCAGGGTGCTCTCCTCCCGAGCAGTCAGGTCAGTCTGTGCTGTTCTCGCCTTCTCTTCACTCTCTGTGCTCGAGGATCAGGAGAGGGCAGTCCTTGCTCATCATCTGAGCTTTGTCTCACTGCTTATCCTCTCTTGGTCATCCTGTCCTCCCCCCCCACTCCTCCCTGCCTACAAGCTGTCCCAATCCTGAAGGTCCCTGGTTTGACTGGGCTTGCTCCTCCCCATTTTCTTCCAAATACAATGAAGCTGCCCCCTCGATCTCCATCAGCTCCAATTCCGGTTCGCCTTCCTCCACAGATTCAGGCTCCGACAGGGGCATGACAGAGGCTGGATGGTCTAAACATTGCCAAGATAACCTTCAACTATTGTCACATCCTGGTCTTCTGCAAAGATTAATGAGCAGCCTTCCCTTCATCCATGAATGTGTTCAGTATTTGAGGGCTGGGTGGTTTCTTTATATTTTAAGATTTTAAGGTGAACCACGAGGTCTGGAGGGATGGGTAAGAAGCAATAGAGGATTGATCCGTTACTTTGTTCACACTGGGGAGTGATCAGAATGATGAATGATCAGGAGCTAACGGCAGCATGTGGGATGCCACAAGATAAGGGTTCATAGATCGAAGTGCTGAATTTTTTTTTATGAGTTTAGGGAGGAAAAATAAACATTGCATATCAGTTTGGCATCTGAGAAATGGAGCAGTGGGAGAGATGCGAGGAAGGACACTCGGCCCTGTTCCTTATCTATGAAATATTGCCCCGATTCTCTGCAGAGGGTGACAGATGCATCCTACTTTCATCAATGAAATTGAAGTTATTCATTGACTGGTGGCTTGGAAAACTGGGAGGTGATGAATCAACCTTTCCCAGTCATAACCAGCCATGTGTCTCTTGTCTATGGAGATTCTCCGTTATCTAAGTCATGGTTGTCTCACAGGTGCTTTTTCAAAAGGCGACTGGACTTTGCTTTTCCTTGAAGACATTTTGCTTCTCATCCAAGAAGCTTCTTCAGTCCTGACTGAATGGTGGGGAATGGAAGTCGGTTCTCAGTCTTTTCTACAGTAGGCAATCTTCTTGGTAGGGAGAAGATACCACAACTATGTTCCATGAAACGCAGAAACACAAAATCCTCTTCTGAATTATACCATGTTCGGCATTCGTAATGGTCATTGAATAGAGATGGGACTTCCTTCTTCACAATGAGCCTGCTCTGATGTAGGCTTCTTGAGAAAGCATAAATCACAATCTTAGTCCCGGAAACCTTACTTATTTATACTGTAAAATATGGCCATTAAAAGTCCACAATGCTTCACAAACAGTCTGTGAAGATTCTGACAGATGTCTGCTCGAGTTGCCACAGTCTTTCAGGGGAATGTTGATAAACACCCACCTTATCTCCCTTGGAATGCTGCCAGAGACTTAATTGATAAATGCAGAGCAGGGCCAAACTTAGCACAGAGTCAATCAGAACTTTTCAAAGCTTGAACCAACCAGATGAATGGGATGTGAGCTTCCTGCAAAAGTTCACATCCCTTTCGTTCTTCTTTTATGTCTTATGGGAGGGGGCAATAATCTCTAAGCCTTAGTCCCAGGTCAACCCTGTTTTCTTAATTGTTCTTGCCTTCTGGCAGGTCTGGGCATGCGCACACTGGGAACAGGCTCCACTGTTCTTCTGCCTCGCTGATGTCAGACTCCGGAGGCTCAAGAGGCAGCAAATAACTACCAGATGGCCTTGGTCTCCTCGCTGCCTCTGATGCAGAGCCCTCGTCCGAGCCTTCCCCAGACTCCAGGACTGACCCATGTTCCTCCCCAATCTCCAGTCTGAATTTGTTGCCAGCTCTGCTGGCCACTGGCGGGCCACAACAGAGCCAGAAAAATTCATATGCAAATTCAAAATGCTGAGTTCCCCCATTTATGTAAAATAATCTTTTAATTCTGCCATTCCCGCTCTTCCTTCATTTTTCCGCTATGTTTTGTGTATGAATTTTTACAGATGCCACTTGAAACCCTGAACACAAACATAGCTCCAGCCCTTCATTAAGCTCTTTTTTAAAAAAAAGAATAATAAAAAACAATTTTTCAGGGACTGCATAATAATTAGCAGGGCGTCTCTGGGTTGCTCCGTGAAGCATGGAAGCCCTAGGAGAGCGAAGAAAATTACGGCAAGGAAATTAAAATAACTTTGCATCGTTGAGTTGGTGGGAGTTTCAGAGAAGCCAGCTGTGGCATTCGCTTCCTCTCTGCCCCCCGGAGATCCTTCCGGTGAAGCCGCTCAGAAGGAAAACAAGAGAGGAATACTAGGAGAAAAAGGAATAAAATAAAGCCACCCAGTTAGAAGCTCCATCTCAACAGTATGTGACTCTCTGAAGCAGGTTTTCCCACAACGGACAGGCAGAGCAGTTGCTTAGCAAATGCTGGCTGGGGTGGATGATGGAAGCTGTGGTCCATCACATCTGGACAAGGCAAAGTAGATGGACAGAAGACAAACGTACGACGCACAGAAAAAGCTCGCTGTTGCAAAGGTATTTTTTTTGCACAATTTGTAGTGTCTTTGTATGCTGTTGTTATTCATAGTAATGATCCTGATCTGGCTAGGAGGGCCATTGTGCAACTGTGGGCTTGTGCGTCAATTGTGCCCTTTCCTGGGCCAACAATCCCTGCTCATAATTACCCATGTCCTAGTCATCTTCCATCTTGACAGTTGCAATGCTCTCTGCATGGGGCTCCCCCTAGAAAAGCATCCAGAAGCTTAAGGTAAAGGTAAAGGTTCCCCTTGCAGATATGTGCTAGTCGTTCCCAACTCTAGGGGGCGGTGCTCCTCTCCATTTAAAAGCCAAAGAGTCAGCGCTATCCGAAGATGTCTCCGTGGTCATGTGGCCAGCATGACTAAACACCGAAGGCGCACGGAACGCTGTTCCCTTCCCACCAAAGGTGGTCGCTGTTTTTCTACTTGCATTTTTACATACTTTCGAACTCCTAGGTTGGCAGAAGCTGGGACAAGTAACGGGAGCTCACTCCATTACGCGGCGCTAGGGATTCGAACTGCTGAGTTGCTGCAGTTATCCATAATCACAACAAACAATAATGGATTGTCCTAGGAGGGGTTAATGTAATTTCCCATCTTACAACATCCCGTGTAATTCCTGTACTCAAGAAGTAAAGTGACACATCTTTCTCTCTCTAGTTGCTTCTTGCGGGCAAAGCTACGCTGTGGCTACAATCCTGAATAAAGAGATCCGGGAAGAAATGCCACTCCACTAGAGATTTAGGACTTTTTTTTTTTAAAAAAAAAATCTATAAGATTAAGTTCTAAAGCCTTGGTAGGAGCAGATCAATATTGCTTCCAGGTCAGCCAACGTATTTGGAAATGTTGTGGAAGAGAGATTTGGTGGAGAGGAGAATACACAAGGTTTTAGAGATTGTAGGACACAACCTCACAGCACACTTTTCCCTGTAGACTATCAGCAATAAGCCTACAGCCGTTTGCCCCAAGCTCATCCACCCAGATACTGACACCAGCCTGCAAACACAGCCGCTAAACAGAGCGGGTTCTTCTTCCTCGGGAAATTGATGCGAGAACTGCCAGGAGGAAAAAAAAGGAAAGAAAGACAAGGCAGGGCTTCAGCCCAACAGTGCAATAAAAGATAATTGGTGAGTCCGAGAGTTTCAGAACAAAGGTATCTTCAGAGTTGTGATTTTCATCACTCTCTGCCTTCCCCACCTGGTTCCCCCTCAATCCTGCCCCCCACGTCTTCTGGCACTTTCCCCATCTCTTTCGTCTTACGGATGGATTAATCCAAGTCAATTAGCAAAATCTTACGGCTCAAAAAATTTCCCACTGTGAGATTGAAGTTCAGAGTTTACTGGGAATTTTTCTTCCTTCCTTCCTTCCCTTCCCTCTTTCTATTTTTCCTTCTTTTTCTTTCTTTCTTTTTCCTTCTTTCTCTCTTTCTCCTTCTTTCTTTCTTCCCTTCTCTTCCTCCTTCCCTTCCTGCTCCCTCCTATCCTCCTTCCTTCCTTCCTTCCTTCCTCCCTCCCTTCCCACTCCTTCCTATTCTTCCTTCCTTCCTTCCTTTCTTCCTTCCCTTCCCACTCCTTCCCTTCTTCCTTCCTTCCCTTCCCCCTCCCTCCTATTTTTATTCTTTCCTTCTATCCTTTCCTTTCCTCCTTCCCTCCCCCTCCCTGCTATTCTTCCTTCCTTCCTTTCCCTTCCTCCTTCCTTCCCCGTCCCTCCTATTCTTCTTTCCTTCCTTCCTTTCCCTTCCTCCTTCCCTCCCCTCCCTGCTATTCTTCTTTCCTTCCTTCCTTTCCCTTCCTCTTTCCCTCCCCCTGCATCCTATTCTTCTTCTTTCCTCCTATCCTTCCTTCCTTCTTCCTTCCTTCCTTCCTTCTTCCCGCTCCCTCCTATTCTCCTTCCTTCCCTTCCTCCTTCCCTTCTCCCCCTCCTAGTCTTCTTCTTTCCTTCTTTCCTTCCTTTCTTCCTTCTCTTCCTTCCTTCCTTCCCTTCCCCTCCTATTCTTCTTTCTTCCTTCCTTCCCTTCCCCCCCTCCTATTTTTATTCTTTCCTTCATTCCTTTCCCTTCCTCCTTCCCTTCTCCCCCTCCTAGTCTTCTTCTTTCCTTCTTTCCTTCCTTTCCCTTCCTCCCTCCCTCCCCTTCCCACCTATTCTTCTTTCCTTCCTTCCTTCCCCTCCCTCCTATTTTATTCTTTCCTTTCTTCCTTTCCCTTCCTCCTTCCCTTCCCCTCCCTCCTATTCTTTTCTTTCCTTCCTTCCTGTCCATTCTTCCTTCCCTTCTCCATCCCTTCTTCTATTCTTCTTTCCTTCCTTCATGTTTCTTCCTTCCTTCCTTTCCTCCCCCCTTCCTTCCTTTCTTTTTCTTTCTAGATTATGATGGACACAGGGAGCCATAGTCTTCTCAGCTGCATCTTCCTCGTTACCTGCAGCATTTGTGGTTGGAAATCATAATACCGCTTTGTATAAAATGTCAAGGATTAAAGTAGATTCCTGTTACGCAAAGACGCTTCCATCCTTTGTGACCCTGGCTGAATACAAATCATTTACTGGCTTGCAGAATAGGCACACTTTTGAAAGAACAAGTAAGTTTTCAAACAATCGTCCTCTCACACAAATACACCCACACAAGCACACCAATCATCTACAGGACCTTAGAGGGGACCTTGGAAGGGACCTCAGAAGTCTTCGAGTCCACCCCCCTCCACAAGCAGGAAACCCTACGCCATTCCAGACAAGTGGCAGTCCAGTCTCTTCTGGAAAGCCTCCAACGATGGGGCACCCACAACTTCTGGAGGCAAGTCGTTCCACTGGTCAATTGTTGTCACTTTTAGAAAATGTCTCCTTCGTTCTAGGTTGCTTCTCTCCTGGATTACTTTGTATTCATTGGTTCTCATTCTGCCTTCAGGCAATAGCAATAGCAGTTAGACTTATATACCGCTTCATAGGGCTTTCAGCCCTCTCTAAGTGGTTTACAGAGTCAGCATATTGTCCCCAACAATCCGGGTCCTCATTTTACGCACCTCGGAAGGATGGAAGGCTGAGTCAACCTTGAGCCGGTGAGATTTGAACCACCGAACTGCAGATAACAGTCAGCACTCTACCCACTGCACTCTACCCACTGCGCCACCTCGGCTTGGCGATTTGGAGAACAGGTCTTCTTTCCTAGAACTTTCTAGGAGCCGAGCTTGGCGGTTCAAATCTCACCGGCTCAGGGTTGACTCAGCCTTCCATCCTTCCGAGGTGGGTAAAATGAGGACCCAGATTGTGGGGGCAATATGCCAACTCTGTAAACTGCTTACAGAAGGCTGTAAAGCACTGTAAAGCTATATAAGCCTAAGTGGCATTGCTAGTCCTTCCTTCCTTCCTTCCTTTTTGGTGCAGTGGTAAGAATGACATATTGCAGGCCAGCTCTGCCCACTTCCAGGAGTTCGATCTGGACCGGCTCAAGGTTGATTCAGCCTTCCATCCTTCCGAGGTGGGTAAAATGAGGACCCGGATTGTTGGGGGCAATTTGCTGACTCTGTAAAAACTGCTTAGAGAGGGCTGAAAGCCCTATGAAGCGGTATATAAGTCTAACTGCTATTGCTATTGCTAACTTGCTTGAGGATTGATATCTTGACTTCACGCCGCTACTTAATTTTAGAAGTGATGGATTTAAAAGGATCCTGAGCTTGGCTGTGTGGCTGCTAGCAGGTTGGGACACCTGCTTTCCTGCCCTCCCGAAAATTGCTTTCGCTTGGTAATGAACACTAATGATCAGCTGGCTTCCTGCTCTGTAATTTGAAGCTGTCCCCATCTATCTTGATTCTTCCCCGCTCCTTGATATATTAGAAGTGTTCCCTCCGAGCAGCAATCAACAAGAGCTGCTCAATTTGCAAACATAAAGTGCACCGGCGTGTAAGTGAGACGCTCATTTTTTTTTTCTTCCTCCCTGTTTGTAAATGACAAACTTGAGTCAATTGTTTCCACCAGCTTTAGGAACTGATGAATCAGTGGTGGGTTGCAGGCAGTACGCCCCGGTATGGGCGTACAGGAGCCTACCCGGAGCACCGGATACCATTCCCGTACAGTGCTCCGGGGGGCCCACTTGCCCGCCCAAGGTCCTTACCGGTCTTTTAAGTCTTTGGAGCTTCTGCGCACATGTAAGGCGCATACAGTGCCTGCACGATGCTCCACTGAGCAGCTGGAGTGTTGCAGAGGCTCGTGGAAGCAGTAAGATGCATGTGTGCACTGGGCGCATCCATATGGACGACGCCGGGCCCGTTCCAACCGGTACAGTTGGAACGGGATCTGGAACCCACCACTGTGACGCATGGTAGACCAGGAGTGGGCTTCAAAAATTTTAGCAAGAGGTTCTCTGCCTGGTTGCTGGGTGGCCATGGTCAGTGCCGGATTTTCCTATAGGCTAACTAGGCTTCAGCCTAGGGCCTCAAGATTAAGAGGGGCCTACATTCAAATTGTTAGCAAAATTAAAATTACACTATTCTAAAAACAGTGAACACTAAAACACTGAACCGAAAATAAGGAGAAATTCTACGCATATGACTAAAAACAAACATAAAAACGTATTGGTTAAGATCGTTCCAGCACCGCGGCAGTTGGGGAGCCCGCCCACGTTCCCGGCACGGCGGTCGGGCGAGAGGCGCGGCCGCTCCCAGTAGCCATCCCGTCGATGCGGAGCCCAGCAGCGGCCAGGCAGGTGAGGGTGAGGGGGGCTGAGCCAGGCAGCTGAGCGCAGCAGAGGAGGCGGCTGGCCTCGCTGCCTTTGCCGCAGAGCAGAGCCGCCCTCCGTCGGAAGGCCAGCTATATATATTGATAGATATTGATATATCACAGTAATGATGTATTTTATTGTCTCTCATGTAATTTACAAACTTAAAAATGGGAGGTGAAAGGGCCTCATAAGTGGAATAGCCTAGGGCCTCTTTTCATCTATATCCGGCCCTGGCCATGGTGGGCATGGCCTAGTTGGCCTCCTGTACCACAGCAGAGGGGCCTTTTTGCCCTCCCCGGGCTCCAGAGGCTTTCCTTGAGCCTCCAGGAGGGCAAAAATGCCCCTCTGCTGTGGTACAGGCTCCAGAGGGCTCTGGAGGCCCTCTCGAGTCTGGAAACAGAACTTCTAGTAGGCCCGTTTTCACCCTCCCTGAGCCTCCGTGTGCACCCTGCACTTAACTGCATCCAAAACGGGCTGCGTGGGGACTCCTAGGAGGGGAGCAGAGTTGGGTTCCTACCAATACAGTCTGGTTAGGCTGAATAGGTAGTAACTCCAGCAGACACGTGACTGTACCGGTTCTATCCTCAGCGGCGCCATCTTGATTTTCTGTACTGTACATGCACACAACAGTCTTCATTGAAACAATGTAATTCCCCCCTCCCTTTTTTTTAAATGTTGTGTGGCATGCACAGGTCGTTTGAAGCACAAATGTGCATGTCCGGGCGCTGAACCGGCAGTAATGGCGGCAGGAACCACCCCTGAAGGGGAGGGGTGGGCAGGGCCAGCCAGAAGTGGGATTTGGGGGTTCTCCAAACTGCACAGAATCTTAGCTAGAGGTTCTCCCGAACCCCATGAACTCCCAGCAGCCCAGCCCTGATATAGACATCTCAAAAGGCTTCTGAGAAGTGCAGACTGTCAACAATGCAGATGTTCCTTGGCCTACAACAGGGGTGTCAAACTCAAGGCTTGGGGGCTAGATCCAGCCCACGGGGTGCTTAGATCTGGCCGTGGGGCTGCCTAGGAAACAGTGAAGGACTGACCCACAGTGCCTCTACCAAAGAAAATGGAGCTTGGGGGGCCGCACATGGGTCCTCCCGAGCTCCATTTTGCTGCCAGAGGTCCTCGCCGCTGAAAACGGAGCTCAGGAGTGGTTTTCTCTGGCAGAGCGCTCTATCTAGTATCTTCCTAATTATCTCTTCAATTCGCTGTGTTTATAATTTTGAATTGTTGTAAGTTGAGGGCTGCCTGGGCAGCCAAAGAAGCCACCATCACTCCTTTCTTTTCCTCCTTTCTCCCTCTGCCCCTTTTTCTCATTCTCTCGCTTCCTTTTGCTTTTCTCCTGACTGCCCCATCGTTTCCGACCGCTACTGCTAACACTTCCTTCTGAATTTGAGCTGAAATCCTCTACAATTAAGGTCAAAATTGGTTCGTACGTCATTCAATGCAGCTTTCTTACTGCTTGTTTACTGTATTTCCTTCAGGTAAGTCCCTTGGTGGAGCCAGTGGTTCATCTTCAGGTGGAACGCTGAGCCTAAAACAAGGCACACGTGAAACTGCAAATAGCGGTATAATTTTTTCATGATCTGGGGAATGTTAGAAACATTCCTATCTTGACTTCGGGGGAAGAAAAGGGGGATTCCACAGAGCTTGTGCATTTCAGAATTGTTTTCAGCCAAGGCAGATATTTATCGATCTTCTTCTTCTTTCTCCTCCCTAATGAAGTCCAGAAGAGTCTACAAAACTCCGACAGAAAGATACCCATAAAAACAATAAAAACCAACTAGTTAATAACTAAAATCTTCTACCACAGTAAAAAAAAAATCTCTACCCAATATAGCAGTGATAAGTCACCCTTGATTTATAACCATTTGTTTAGTCTTAAATGACTCATAATCCCTTGCATCAGGGTGGAGTAGGGACAACTGAATGGAGCTGAGAATTTACTGGCCAGATGCCCTTCCTGTCACCAATGCGGAGTTCACAGCAGATATATTCTCATTTATATTTGTTTAGCAACCATTCAAAATTACGTCAGCACTAAAATAAGGGGGGGGATTTACAGCCAGTCCTCACACTTACGACCATTGCAGCCCCTCCATAATCATGTAATCAAATTTGGACAGCCTAGATGTATTTATGCAAGTTGCAGAGTCCCAGGATTATGTGATCACAGTTCGAAACCATCCTAACTGGCTTCAGCCAGCAAAATCGATGGGGAAGCTGGATTTCCTTAACGGCTGCACAGTTCACTTAACTGCAGTGATTCGCTTAACACAACCATGGCAAAAGAAAAAGTCATCAAATTGGGCCCACCTCGCTTAGCATATGAAAATTCTAGTGCCAATTCTGCTTGCAACGTGAGGACAATCTGTAAAAGATTTACTGAAGTTCTTGGACTATATTATTTACCGCTACCCATATGAACTTCTATACTTCGAGCTGCAATCAGTTTCTGGTCAAAAGTGAGCTTCAGATTGAAGAGGACGTACCCCGAGTCATCACCCTGTGGACCAACCCATGAACTCTTAAGCTAGTCGACCAAAAGTGGAGTCTAGCAGAAACTAAAATTTGACAAGATGGACTGAACGGATAGAATGTCGGCGCGGATTATGTTACCTAGTGTGGGAATGAAACACCTGCAAGAAAAGCCGCCAAGCTCAGAGACAGTGTGGGTTTCAAAAATTGTTCGAACCTACTCTGTGGGTGTGGCCTCCTTTGTGGGATGGCTTGCCGCCCATGTGACCGGATGGGAGTGGCTTGCCGCCCATGTGACCGATATGAAGATGCCGACGACACTTGTCAGAACCCCTTAAATTACCTCACCCACAGCACTGGCATGCATAAGAATAGGATGTAAACTTGTTTTTTTAAAAGGCATCTTTGGTTTGCGTTAAAACAACTTCAACACACGCAATGTTCTGATTGCACCACAAACGCAGTAGTCATCCTTACCTTTCACAGAGGCACTGAGTTTTATAAATAGGAGCATGATAGTGTAGAATAATCATATCCAAGGATCAGTGGTGGGTTTCAAAAAATTTTGGAACCTCTTCTGTAGGTGTGGCCTGCTTTCCGGGTCCACTGGTGGAACCTCTTCTAACCGGTTCGGTAGATTTGACGAACCGGTTCTACCGAATAGGTGCGAACTGGTAGGAACCCACCTCTGCTCAGAGAGCACCAAGGACTCCCCAAGTTGACCATCACACAAGTCCTCTCCTCATCATAGCAGAGTGATGTGAATAACTGCGTCTCATTTCATGGGGGTGCCATAATACATCTGACTTCGTCCCTCCCCTTTGGCTGGGCACTTAAGACAACATCAATCTCTTTGTACTGCTGGGCTAACCAGGAAGGTTGGACCCATCCTGCATTATTAATACATTCCATGAACAGAGGATATCTTTTTTGAAAAAAATAATAATCAGAAAGAGGGCTTTGTAGCATATCAGATTCCCCTATCAGAGATACAGACTACAACCGCATCTCAGTGGGGATTTGAAACCAGAGAAAATGTGGAATGCAAAATCAATGGCTTCTAGCAAACAATTACCCTCGTATGCTGCAAGTAAATTGCTATGTTTATAAGAACCAGATAAACAAAGGCTCGGGACTTCACAGGCGTGTAGAAACAGAGCCGTAACCTTAGGGTGCATCACTCCTTTGTTAAAATATTTTATCCCCCCACCCTCTCTTCAGTCATAGCTTTGATTAAAATAGAGCATCTGGCCCCTCAACTTGCAGGCATAAGTAGGGATGTACCCAGCTATATTTTATCCCATGTTTAAGGAAGACATTGTGTTCATTTAGCAATAGCAATAACAGTTAGACTTATATACCGCTTCATAGGGCTTACAGCCCTCTCTAAGCGGTTTACAGAGCCAGCATATCCCCCAACAATCTGGGTCCTCATTTCACCCACCTCGGAAGGATGGAAGGCTGAGTCAACCTTGAGCCGGTGAGATTTGAACCGCCGAACTGCAGATAGCAGTCAGCTGAAGTGGCCTGCAGACTGCACCCTAACCACTCTGCCACCTCGGCTCTGTTTAAGGAAGACATTGTGTTCATTTAGCAATAGCAATAGCATTTAGACTTATATACCGCTTCATAGGGCTTTCAGCCCTCTCTAAGCAGTTTACAGAGTCAGCATATTGCCCCCAACAACAATCCGGGTCCTCATTTTACCCACCTCGAAGGATGGAAGGCTGAGTCAACCGTGAGATTTGAACAGCCGAACTGCAGAACTGCAGTCAGCTGAAGTAGCCTGCAGTGCTGCATTTAACCACTGCGCCACCTTCTCTTATGGTATCTTATGATTATATATTTTATTGTTTGCATTTACACTGAGAGCCTATCCCAAAGGTATTTTTTCAAAAGGCAAGTGGACTTTGGTTTTCCTTGAAGAGATCTTGCTTCTCATCAAAGTAACTTTTTCAGTTCTGAATTGAATGAACTAAAGAAGCATCTTGGATGAGAAGTGGCACGCCTTCAAGAAAAACATAGTTCAGTTGCCTTTTGGAAAAACCCTTTGGACAATCATGATCTGGATGACTGAGAATACCCATAGACACTGAGAGCTTATGCTGGAGTCTCCAGGACTGGAGACAAATATTTTGTGTGTCCAATCATACTTGGCCATAAAGCATTCTCTCTCTCTTCTCTTCTCTCCTCTCCTCTCCTCTCAATTTTTAAAAATCTCATTAATGAAATAAAATTTACAAATTCCATTTTCACTTGAAGGGGGGGTTAAGAGCCACGGGGGTGCAGTGGTGAGAGTGAAGTATTGCAGGCTACTTCTGCTGACTGCTGCGCTGCCTGCAATTTGGTTCAAATCCAACCAGGCTCAAGGTTGACCCCGCCTTCCATCCTTCCAAGGTGGATAAATGAGGGCCCAGGTTATTGGGGGCCATAGCCTGACTCCGTAAACCACTTAGAGAGGGCTGTAAAGCACTGTGAAGCAATATAAGTCTAAGTGCTATTACTAAGTGCTACTGCTATCTATTCCTAACTGCTGTGTTTTCAGCACTATTCTCACATTTTTAGATCACAGACAAACGAACAAACAAACAAAACCTCCAAGTTCTTCTCTAACTCCCAATCTCCCTTCCTGGTGCCTGTGCATGCATTATGTGTAATGTGTCTTCTCTTTAAAGAAGATGTATCTCCAAGCCCCAGCTTCCCTGGTGTCCCTTCCTTGGCCACTGGTAACCAAGGAAACCAGATACTATGGTAACTAAGAGATGAAAAACAAGACATTCAATATTCCTTAATCTCCAATCTGGGTTGAAGTCCTCATCTCTTACTTCCCCCAGGTGCTGAAACACTAACATAAAATGAGTAGCTTCAAACATCTCAACTCGATTCATGTGGTGTATGTTTAACTAGGTAAATGTGATGCTACAGGTTTGGCCATGTGTATGTTTTTCTTAAGCTCTCCAAGGGTTCTGCTTCCTGCCTTAGTCATTTCGGAGCTTAGCGTGAGCTTCAAACAAAAGACCGAACCATAACAACAATTCATTGGAAAGAGGGTTGGAAGACAGCTTATCCCAATCCAGCACCCTCCAGATGTACCCTTAATGCGTTCCAGGGGATTATGGGAATTGAAGTCCAACACTTCTGGAGCTTACCCATTGGAAAAAAAGACTAGTGTAAGAAGCTAAAATGAATTTGATAGAAAGAATGGAATAGAAATATAAGAGATGAAATATGGAATGGAATGGAATAGAATAGAATAGAAAATATGAATATGAATGAGAATGGAATGAATGAATGGAATAGAATAGAATAGAAATATGGAATGGATGGAATAGAATAGAATAGAATAGAAGAAAATAGGGAATGGAATAGAATAGAATAGAAAATAAAATAAAGAATAGAAAGAACAGAAAAAAAGAAAAATGAATGGAATGGAATGGAATGGAATAGAATAGAATAGAAAAGAACGGAACAGAAAAGAAAAGAAAATATGGAATGGAATGGAATGGAATAGAGAATAGAATAGAAAATAGAATAGAAAATATGGAATGGAATGGAATAGAATAGATAGTATAGTATAGAATAGAATATATGGAATGGAATGGAATGGAATGGAATAGAATAGAATAGAAGATATGGAATGGAATGGAATGGAATGGAATGGAATGGAAGGAATAGAATAGAATAGAATAGATAGAATAGAGAATAGATAGAATAGAATAGAATAGAATAGAATAGAATAGTTCTTTATTGGCCAAGTGTGATTGGACATACAAGGAATTTGTCTTTGGTGCAGATGCTCTCAGTCTACATAAAGGAAAAAATACATTCGTCATGAATCATAAGGTGCAACACCTAATGATAGTCATAGGGTACAAATAAGCAATCAGGAAACAATCGATATCAATATAAATCGATATCAAGCAATCGATATGAATATAAATCGTAAGGATACAAGCCACAAAGTTACAGTCCTGCAGTCCTAAGTGGGAAGCGTGTTTACACCATTTGGACGTCAATATAGTTCCTCCAACTCTTATGGGACAATTTCGAATATTTGTTATTCTGGTAGAAGAATTTATAACCTTCATGGATTTCTAGATAGCTTGTAATCATACCGTTAACACTGCATTCAGAAACCTATTGCGCTTAAGGTGTGTGAAGATGAAAAGAATAATTCCAGTAAAGAAGAATATTTGTAGCTCAAGGTTGAAATGAAGGATCCTTGGTGCTCTCTGAGCTTGGTTGTTTTCTTGAAGACTTTTCATGACCAAGCTGGGTAACATCATTAATGGAAATGAAACATCTGCAAGAAGGCAACCAGGCGCAGAGAGCACCAAAGACTCCTCAAAAAACCTTACTTTTTAAAAAACCAAATAAAGGGAGTTCTCTGAAAATTAAATCTGAAAACGATATTCTGGTAGAGAAACAAGTAAGAATTTTGCTTTTTAATAACGTGTAAAAGGACTCTTGAGTTCTCCTCCAGCTGCTAAGAGACTTCAAAAGTGGATGCTAAAACTCAACTATTATGTCTCCCAACAAAGGGAAGGTGAGTGTTTGGTAGACAGAGGAGGCAGTTTGCTTTTCCTGAAGAGAAAAATTCCCTCTATCCAAACAAAGAATCCTGACAAAGCCAGGTTGGCTCGGGCTTGAGCTGAAGAGAAGAATTACCAACTGAACTGATAAAAATTATTATCCCAGCACTGGCTCTGAGTCGTCACAGATAACATAAAACATGGTTCAGCGAAGATTTAAATCAAGTTGGCACTTCATGGAGCTGTGAGTAGGAATCTGTCTTGCGCTCAGGGGTGGACTTCAAAAATTTCAGCAATGGATTCTCTGCCCGGTTGCTGGGTGGGTGTGGCCATGGTGGGTGTGGCCTAGTTGGCCTCCTCTACCATGGAGGCAGGTGGGGGGGGCGTTTTTGCCATCCCAGGGGTCCGGAGGCTTTCCTTGAGCCTCCAGGAGGGTGAAAACAGTCTCCCCTGCAGTGGTGGGTTCTGGATCCGTTGCAACCAGTACGATGCAACGGGGCCCGGGCGGCCACCACATGAATGCATGCATACTTACTGCCCGCTCCGCTCCAGCTGCTTGGCGGAGCGCCGCGCAGGCGCCATATGCTCCGTGTGCATGCACAGAAGCCCCGAAGCAGGTATTATATTACTTTATTCATTAAACATGAAACACAGCCAACTGAACATTCAAAAATGCATTACAAATACCAATGGTGACGACGACGATGATGATGATGATCATCATCATCATCATCATCATCTTTGGTGAGATTCACAGCCTTTGGGGCTGGTTGGTAGCTCAACAGCTTGAGTCCTAACCAAGGACCTAGGAACTGTTAAGGTAACATCGGAGGATCTAAGCTGTTCCAAGTAGGGTGGTTTTTTGTAGAGTCAGAATGTTCAAGTATGATAAATTTAAAATTTCCAAATAGCGAGGTAGCCCTTTAGGTATTGCTCCAAGGGCTCCATATTGTTGTTGTTGTGTGTTGTGATGATGATGTTGTTGTTATGTTAATCTTTGGTGAGATTCACAGTCTTTGGGGCTGGTTGGTAGCTCAACAGCTCAAGTTCTAACCAAGGACCTGAAAACTGTTAAGGTAACGTCGAAGGATATAAGACGTTCCAAGTAGGTTGGTTTTTTGTGGAATCAGAATGTTCAAGTCTGATAAATTTAAAATTTCCAAATAGTAACCCTTTGGGTATTGCTCCAAGGGCTCCAATTACAATCGGGACAACAAACAATTTCTTTTTCCACAGTCGCTCAACTTCAATTTGCAGGTCCCGGTACTTTGTGATTTTTTTCTTGCTGTTTATCTTTCGGGTATTATTATTCGCAACAACAGAATTGTATCACAGCGGCCAGTTGTTTCGCCGGATTTGGCATTGGTTACTAGTCGGGCCCCACCCAGGGGCCTAGGATGTCGTAACATATTTTCGTAATATGCGCGCAGATCCAAGCAGTGCGGCTTTTTGCATTTGACTGACGGTGATTTTGTCAATTTTAACTGTTTTAAATGTAACTCCAGTGCTTTTGGAAATTTTATTATTATATATTAATATATACATATTACATATACATATTACATATTATTCTTATCTATTATCTATTATCTATTATCTATATCTATTATCTATTATCTATTATCTATTATCTATTATATTATATTATCTATATCATTATATTATTTATATATAATATTATATATTTATTATTATTATATATATATATTATATATTATATATTTATAATATATATATATATATTATATATTATATATTTATAATATATATAATATATTATAATTATATATATTATATATTATATTATATATTAATATATATATTATATATTATATATATATAATATATATTTATATATTATTATTATATTATAATATATTAATTATATTATTATTATTGCCATTTCTAAACAAAACCTTTCATTCATTCCCAGAAATCTATGGGGAAGTAGAAGACAAGCAGCTGAGAAAGCAGTATAATAACTCATTTGTAGATAAAAAGGAAATTACAGTTTTTCATGAACTAGTGCTGAATATTATATTATGTCATCTGCATTCTTTAATTATAGCCCAAGAGACATGAAAATATTTATTCTGAACCCTGCCCTCACTGTCTGTTTAATTAAAGGCCTGAATATGCATCCTAGTTTATGGGAAACAACACACATCTTTCTCTTAATCTTCAATAACGGCACCTTGGATAATAAAGGCCGAACAAGAAGTGGCGTTTAACACAGTTACTACTTGAGAAACAAGAGCTTTTAAAGATCTGTTCTGGGCATTTCACAGGCTATAAAAAGCCTTTTAAAAATAATTATGGGCTCTGAACTGTCATGGCTATGTTGCGCATTTACACATTTGTGCATCGGCAATCCCTTACAGCTGGAAGATTCCTACAAGTGAGGCCAGATGAAGCTGTACTGATGAAGGGATTGATGAAGGCTGTACAGTTGGGAGCGATGAACTAGAATCACACATCCCTGTTCAGTTAAATGTGATTTGTTTCATCAGCTGGATTTACACAACATGCTAAACCAAAAACTAAAGCAAGCCACACGAAGATTGTATTCGGTGGCTTGGATCCCCTGAAAAATGGGGTTATTATGCTGACGGAAGAGAATATTTGTAGCTCAGGGATGAAGTGAAACCCTTGGTGTTCTCTGAGCTTGGTGGTTTTCTTGCAGATGTTTCATTACCGAGCTAGGTGACATCATGAGGGCTAGAAGGCAGTATATAAGTGGCTTGCCCTGTCAGTTGGTTGGGAGTGCTGTTGTGGGTTCCTTGATTAGGCTGTTGTTTATTGTTAGCTTCCTTCTCTGAGTTGGTCGTCCTTGACCGGGGTATTGTTTGCTACTTGATTGTCGATCCAGTGACAAATTTGGTGTTAATCTCTGCTAATCTGGGTATTGATTGGTGAGGAATCTTTTTCATTTTGGGTTTTTGATTGCCCCCTTTGATATATGGCTTGTGCCACAGAACTGATGAGCTTTGCTGGAGGCTACACGTGGATAAGAGGATCTTTGCAATTTAAAGAATAGAATAGAATTAGGAGTAGGGTAGGGTAGGGTAGGGCAAGGTATGGTAAGGTGTAGGGTAGGGTAGAATAGAATAGAGTAGAGTAGGGTAGGGTAGGGTAGGGTAGGTAGGGTAGGGTAGGTAGGGTAAGGGAAGGTAGGGTAGGGTAGGGTAGGTAGGGTAGGCTAGGGTAGGCTAGGTAGGGTAGGGTAGGGCAGGGTAGGGTAGGTAGGGTAGGGTAAGGTAGGGAGGATAGGGTAGGGTAGGGTAGGTAGGGTAGGGTAGGGTAGGGTAAAATAGAATAGAATAGAATAGAATTCTTTATTGGCCAAGTGTGATTGGGCACACAAGGAATTTGTCTTTGGTGCAGATGCTCTCAGTGTACATAAAAAGACAAGATACATTCATCAATAATCATAAGGTACAGCACTTAATGATAGTCATAGGATACAAATAAGAAATCAGCCTCTTCCAGAGCTTAATAAAGCTCCAAATGAACTTCCATGCCTTGGAATAAGCCCATTTCCTCCTCCCAAACCAATGCCACTACCCCCATTATTTAAAAGCAGGAGGAAGGGGCTTTTGGTGAAGGAGCTTTGGAGGGGTGCTCCAGAAAACCCGGTGTCCAACAAAAGGATTTTTCAAACATTTGCAGGGACCTGCGTGTGTAACTGGTTTTGTCAGCTGGCCATTATTTCTCCATTTGGGGTCCCTGTGCTATGTCATAGATGGACCTTATCCAGCAATCCATCATACTTTTTGTAGCAGGCTGTATCCCAGAGCAAGGGAAGGAATGATGACTTACAGGCCACTTCCATCCCCAGGGCTGACCCGCGTGACAGGCAGAGGCATTGCAGAGCTGCCAATTAAGTGGGGGGTATTGTTGATCTCCTCGGTAAATTTCACAGCCAATTTGTAAAACAAAAGGATTATGGCTTATACATCTTGACATAGATTGCAAGATGAGTAAAAAAATCGCTGGCAGAAAAGGTTGAGTATTGGCAATTGTGTTGGAACCACGTGGGCTGAAGGATAAACTGTAGCTGTAAGACACTTCAGTAAAGTTCAACCATTGATCACCAGAATAAGTCATTATGAAGAATGAGTGATTGTTGTTGTTGTTTCAAAATAAATAAATAAATGACACTGTTCACTCACCTCCCCCAGTTCTAGGGGCTTTGACAAAAAAGTATTCTTGTCAATTATTGGGTACTCAAAAACTCAAGATAGCAACCACTATAAAAAGTTGTCCTGAAGGTGCTTTTTTTCAAGAGGCAACTGGACTTTCTGGTTTTCTTTGAAGAGGTTTCGCTTCTCATCCCAGATGCTGCTTCAGTTCTTCAACGTGCTCATCTCTGTTTCAAAGCCGAAGAGCCAGCGCTGTCCGAAGACGTCTCCATGGCCATGTGGCTGGCATGACTAAATGCCGAAGGCACACGGAACGCTGTTACCTTCCCACCAAAGGTGGTTCCTATTTTTCTACTTGCATTTTTACATGTTTTTGAAACTGCTAGGTTGGCAGAAGCTGGGACAAGTAATGGGAGCTCACTCCGTTACGCGGCGCTAGGGATTCGAACTGCCAAACTGCCGACCTTTCTGATCGATAAGCTCAGCGTCTTAGCCACTGTGACCCTTTATCAACATAAAGCTGCCTTAAGCATTGGGCAATTCTACTAATTTCTGACGATTAAGATTATAGAGATCCTTCTAGAAAATGCATCTGATTTTTTTTCAACGCAGTAGCCTTTAATCTAAGTTCTGACAGATGAAGTGTTCTCAAAACAGTTCAGCAATGGAAAGATTGTTGAGGCAAATATAATCGTGTTAAGGAAGTGTGCATTATCTCCCTATGTGGGTCAACAATAAGGCCCTGAAGCTTGATGAATTCCCTGAACATACTTATAGCAATAGCAATAGCAGTTAGACTTATATACCGCTTCATAGGGCTTTCAGCCCTCTCTAAGCAGTTTTACAGAGTCAGCATATCGCCCCCACAGTCTGGGTCATTTCACCCACCTCGGAAGGATGGAAGGCTGAGTCAACCTTGAGCCGGTGAGATTAGAACTGCTGATCTGCAGATAACAGTCAGCTGAAGTGGCCTGCAGTACTGCACCCTGACCACTGCGCCACCTCGGCTCATAACTTTGCCATAGGTTGAGGTTCCACAGCAGACCTATAAAAGAGCCAAGGTGGCGCAGTGGTTAAATGCAGCACTGCAGGCTACTGCTAGATCAGCAGGTCAGCGGTTCAAATCTCACCGGCTCAGGGTTGACTCAGCCTTCCATCCTCCGAGGTGGGTAAAATGAGGACCAGATTGTTGGGGGCAATATGCTGACTCTCTGTAAACCGCTTAGAGAGGCCTGAAGGCCTATGAAGCGGTATATAAGTCTACTGCTATTGCTATTATTTATTGCTATTGCTATTACTCTCTCGGTACATGGAAATAATTTCCAGAAGAAAACAAAGATGCTGCCCTCACCCTTGCAGGAGGCCACTATAAATGACAAGTAGCTATTTCCAGACTCTTTAGTCTCAGCATAATAGAGGAAAGATAGATAGGTAGGTAGGTAGGTAGGTAGGTAGGTAGGTAGGTAGGTAGGTAGGTAGGTAGGTAGGTAGATAGATAGATAGATAGATAGATAGATAGATAGATAGATCGATAGATAGATCGATAGATATTTAGATTTAGATAGATAGATAGCTATTTAGATTTTACAGCACAGGCTCGATTCCCACTAAGGGTATGGCTAGCTAAATAGCTTGAAATAGATCTATACTAGTCTCCCTTTATTATTTATCAGCACAAATATAACAAATGTAATAGATAGATAGATAGATAGATAGATAGATAGATAGATATATAGATAGAGATAGATGATAGATAGATAGATAGATAGATAGATAGATAGATAGATAGATAGGGAGGTAGGTAGGTAGGTAGGTAGGTAGGTAGGTAGGTAGGTAGGTAGGTAGGTAGGTAGGTAGGTGGGTGGGTGGGTGGGTGGGTGGATGGATGGATGGATGGCGGACAGACAGATAGAGATGGATGATGGATGGATGATGGATGGATGGATGGATGCTAGAGATAGAGGTAGAGGTAGGGTAGGTAGAGGTGAGGTAGAGGTAGAGATAGAGATAGAAGATAGAGATAGAGATAGAGATAGAGATAGAGATAGAGATAGAGATAGAGATAGAGATAGAGATATAGATAGAGATAGAGATAGATAGATAGAGATAGAGATAGAGATAGAGATGTTTTGGATACAGATACAGATATCATGGATTGGGGTAAATAAGTAGAGGAGATATTCAATAGTATTCCCATATTTGTTAGGGGCTACACAAAAGAGAGGTCAACTTATTGAAATCAAAAGGCAAGACAAGAAACAATGGCTGGAAACTACAAGCAGGGAAGCAACACCTGGAATTTAGGAGAAACTTCCTAACAGTGAGGACAATTAATTTGCCTCCAGAAGTTGTGGGTGATCCATCACTGGAGGTTTTTAAAAGAGTCTGGACAGCCCCTTGTCTGAAATGTGACAGGGTCTTCTACTGGTGGTTGGAATGGAAAACCTCCAAGGTCCCTTCCAGCCCTATCCTGATTGATTGAGGATGTTCCTGGTTTCTATTTTCAACCACTCGGGATAGAGTTGAGACGTAAAGACCGACATTACCCATGCTAAACCTCCGCATATCTCCTCAGCTGTGAGAATCCAGCATTCTTGGCTAAAGAGCAAACTGTGATTCCTCCCAACTGACTGACAAGAGTGGTGAAAGGCACAGTTTATCTTTTGTTTTCGTAAGTACTGTTTTTAAGGCTCATAAAGGCCTCTGTCGCAGCCTCTGGCAGTTTAAGTATGCTCCCTTTGTCAGACCTATTAGAGAGACAATAACCATGATTGGAAGGTGACATGCCAAAGGCATCAGTCTACCATTTAAAGTGTCTTTGCAAAGATGAATTCAAGGGGGGAGAGGAAGAAGAAGAAAAGAAGAAGAGGAGGAGGAGGAGGAGGAGGAGGAGGAGGAGGAGGAAGAGAGGAGGAGGAAGAGGAGAAGAAGAAGCAAAGAAAAGAAGAGGAGGAGGAGGAGAAAGAGGAGGAAGAGGAGGAGGAGAAAGAGGAGGAGGGAGGAAGAAGAAGAAGAAAGAAGAACAACAACAACAACAAGAAAGAAACACAAGAAGCACAAGAACAAGAAGTACAACAAGAAGCACAAGACAAAGAAGAAGGAGGAAAAGGAAGGAAGGAAGGAAGGAAGGAGGGAGGGAGGGAGGAGGGAGGAGGGAGGGAGGGAGGGAGAGGAAGCTTCCCGGCCATACAAATCAAGGATGATGGTACTTTTCCTGGCAAGGTAACGCTACAACTTTTGCATTTTATTCCATTTAGCTAAAAAGACCAAGGGGAATCGTAACAAAGCTTTATGGCTGCAATTCAAACACAAACACACACACACATACACACACATAGAAAAAAGTTTCTTCCAGCTCAGAATCTGGGCACGGAGGGAGGAGTCCCCCTTGTAGAGATGTGCCCAGACGGATTTCAGGTGCTTCATCACCGAGAGCCCAGGGAAGGGGTGGCGGTGTGGCCATTGTTATCCGGGAGTCTTTAGGACCTCGTAGGATCCCTGCTCCGGAGCTTATCGGTGTGAGTCTCTGCTGTTAAAGTTGGACCTCAAGGGTCAAGTGGGGTTGCTGTTAACGTACCTGCCTCCCAACAGCGTTGCAGCAGCCCTCCCCTCGCTCCTCGAGTCGGTAGCCGAGCTAGCAATTGAGTTCCCAGACTTATGGTCTTGGGGAACTTCAATCTGCCTTCGCTCGGTGAACACTCTGATGGGGCCCAGGAGTTCATGGCCTCCATGACAGCCATGGGCTTGACCCAGGTAATTCGGGGCCCAACCCATTCAGCAGGTCACATGCTCGACCTCGTATTTCTCTCGGAGCAGTGGACTTGTGATCTTGGTCTGAGGGGTAATGAGATCATACCCCTGTCGTGGTCAGACCACTGCCTACTGAGGCTCGACTTTCGGAGGCCAAACCCCCACTGTAGGGAGGAGGAACCGACCAAGTGGTTCCGCCCCAGGCGACTTATGGAGCCTCTGAGGTTCCAGACGGAGCTTGGGGTTATTCCTGATACTCTTGCCCACAGTCCGGTGGAGACTCTGGTTGCTGCCTGGCACTCGGCAGCATCGGAGACCCTTGACCGGATTGCGCCACTACGGCCCCTCCGAGGCAGCGGATCCCGGAGACCTCCCTGGTCACCGAGGAGCTCCGGGAGATGAAGCGCCGGAGGAGACGCCTAGAGCACTTATGGAGGTCCGATAAGTCCGAGTCGAGCCGAGCAATCCTAACAACCAGCACCAAGGAGTACATCAGGGCACTTAGGGCAGCAAAAAGATCTCACATTGCCACCTTGGTTGCATCCGCTGAGTCCCGCCCAGCCGCCCTGTTTAGGATAACCCGCTCCCTCCTAAATAGGAGGGATACGGGGGAACCCTTGCAGGGTAGAGCTGAGGATTATGCCCAATTCTTAGCAGACAAAATTGCCCGGTTTCGGTCAGATTTGGACTCCATCCCTGCAGTTCCAGCCGAGGCACAAGAGGATGAATTGGTAGACCACCTCTGGGTTGAGTTTCAGGATGTTGCCCCTGGGGATGTGGACAAGGCCATGAGAGCTATGAGTGCCTCCACCTGTGTACTGGACCCATGTCCCTCATGGCTGGTTGCCAACAGCTGTGAGGTGACACGAGGCTGGATCCAGGCGGTTGTTACCGCCTCTCTTCAGGAGGGGCACTTCCCCGCCGCACTTAAAGCGGCGGTGGTGAGACCCCTCCTGAAGAAGCCATCTCTGGATCCAGCTGTTCTTAACAACTGTCGACCAGTCTCCAACCTCCCTTTTGTAGGGAAGGTTGTCGAGAAGGTGGTGGCCTTCCAGCTCCAACAGTCCTTGGAGGAAGCAAGCTATCTCGACCCCTTCCAGTCGGGCTTCAGACCGGTTACAGCACAGAAACCGCTTTGGTCGCATTGACGATGATCTCTGGAGAGCCAGAGACCGAGGCCATCCCTCTATCCTGGTTCTCCTCGACCTCTCGGCGGCTTTCGATACCATCGACCATGGTATCCTTCTGCGACGACTGCGGGAGGTGGGGGTGGGAGGCACTGTCTTGCAGTGGTTCTCCTCCTACCTCTCGGACAGGTCGCAGTCGGTGTTAGTGGGGGGGCAGAGATCGACCCCTAGGCCCCTATCATATGGGGTGCCGCAGGGTTCGGTCTTATCCCCCCTACTATTTAACATCTACATGAAACCGCTGGGTGAGATCATTCGGAGGCACGGGATAAAATACCATCAATACGCGGACGATACTCAGTTGTATCTGTCCGCCCCGTGCCAACTCAATGAAGCGGTGGACGTGATGAGCCGGGGTCTTGAAGCCGTTATGGACTGGATGAGGGCTAACAAACTTGTACTCAACCCGGAGAAGACCGAGTGGCTGTTGTGTTTCCCTCCCAATAATTCGATCAGTGTTCCATCACTCAGGCTGGGGGGTCAAACTTTATACCCCTCAGAGAGGGTTCGCAACTTGGGAGTCCTCCTGGATCCACAGCTGACTCTCGACCATCATTTGACGGCTGTGACCAGGGGAGCATTTGCCCAGGTTCGCCTGGTACGCCAGTTGCGACCCTACCTGAATCGGGAGGCCCTCACAACAGTCACTTGGGCCCTTGTGACCTCTAGGCTGGAATACTGCAATGTGCTCTACATGGGGCTGCCCTTGAAGAGCATCCGGCGACTTCAGCTAGTCCAGAACGCGGCCCGCGAGTGATTGTGGGTGCACCTCGGTCGCCACATAACACCTATCCTCCGCGAGCTGCGCTGGCTACCTGTTGATCTCCGGGTGCGCTTCAAGGTGCTACTTGTCACTCATAAAGCCCTCCATGGTAGTGGAATCTGCGTACTTGAGAGACCGGCCATCCTGCCAATTACCTCCCTGCGACCAATTAGATCGCATAGATTAGGCCTCCTCCAAGTACCATCTGCCAGTCAGTGTCGACTGGCAAACCACACGGAGGAGAGCCTTTTCAGTAGCAGCTCCGACCCTTTGGAACGATCTCCCCGTGGAGATTCGTACCCTCACCACCGTCCAGACCTTCCGCACAGCCCTTAAGACCTGGCTAGCCCGTCAGGCCTGGGGATAAAGATAATCTGTCCCCACCCGAAGGATGAATGAATGTTGTTTACTATTTTACTTTTATGTACTATTTTGTGTTATTGTTTGTACCCTCCCTTCCCCATTTATGTAAGCCGCCCTGAGTCCCCTCAGGGAAAAGGGCAGCCTATAAGTATTAATAAAATACTAAAAATACTAAATACACTTCCACACAGCCATCATTTCTGTTCCCCATCAGACCCAAAAAATTATTCACCAAAGGTTCAGGGTGATATGCAGCCCGTCAATCACCCTTACATATTTAAGCAAACACTATTGATTGATGTGAAGGGTAGGAGGTTGTAGACAGGTGGATTTGGGCTAGACTGGGTTTTGTTTTGTGTGTGTTTTTTAATGCTTGTCTCATTAAATTCCAGCAGTTTGAACGTATGAATTTTTAAAACAGTGTGTGTGTGTGTGGTGTGTTGTGTGTGTGTGTGTGTGTGTGAGAGAGAGAGAGAGAGAGAGAGAGAGACTTTTTAAAAAAATACCTGAATTCTGAGTCATAGAGAATGGCTGTAGCACAACTTCTCACTCTGCTTCTGTGGAAATTGATTTCGGAATAACTACCTGTCTATCCTTCCAAGCTGCACCATTAGTAGCCCTGGCCAGTTTCTCTCAGCTTTTGTGTGTGGACCAGTGATGGGATTCAAAAAATTTTACTACGGTTCTGTGGGCATGGCTTGGTTGGCGTGGCAGCGGAAGGATACTGTAAAATCTCCATTTCTACCCCACTCCAGAGGAAAGATACAGTAAAATTCCTGTTCACGCCCCACTCCAGGGGAAGGATACTGCAAAATCTCCATTCCCTCCCCATTCCAAGGGGAAGATACTGCAAAATCTCCACTTCCACTCCATCCCAGGAAAAGGATACTGTAAAATCCCCCAGTCCTTTCCCACTCCAGGGGAAGGATACTGCAAATCTCCATTCCCTCCCCATTCCAGGGGAAGGATACTGCAAAATCTTCACTTCCACTCAATCCCAGGAAAAGGATACTGTAAAATCCCGGTCCTTTCCCACTCCAGGGGAAGGATACTGCAAAATCTCCACTTCCCACTTCCATCCCAGAAGAAGGATACTGCAAAATCCCTGGTCCTTTCCCACTCCAGGGGAAGGATACTGTAAAATCTCCATTCCCTCCCCACTGCACCAACCTGCTTTCCAGCTCCGTTCTCCTCTGCAGGGCAACAAAAGAAGAACCAGCCAATCAACTGGGACTCAGGAAGCAGTGAATAGATTGGGGACGGGACCAGCCATAGGTGATATTTGCCGGTTCTCTAGACTACTCAAAATTTCCGCTACTAGTTCTCCAGAACCTGGTAGAACTGGCTGACCTACCCCCAAAATTTGATCCTATTCAAGCAGATGTGCAGCCGGTCCGTGAAGGAATCAGCCCGGCGCCCAAGCCAAGCGCATCACTCGCTCTTTTTGGCCGTTAAAGAAGCAGCTCAGCGGCCCAGCAAGGTTTGAGATTTGAGATTTAGTTTATTTGTATGCCGCCCTTTTCCGGGAGGGACTCAGGGCGGCGAACAACTCAAAGGGGAAAGGGAACATAAAACACTACACATAATTAAAATACACAAGAATCACACAACCATACAAATCGAGAGGGGAGGGGAACTCATCAACCCCAGGCCTGCCGGCACAGCCAGGTTTTGACGGCTTTCCGGAAGGCCTGGAGAGAAGTGAGGGTCCGAATCTCCGCGGGGAGTTCATTCCAAAGGGCCGGAGCTGCTACAGAGAAGGCCCTCCCCCGGGTGGTAGCCAGGTGGCATTGGCTGGTGGACGGAACCCGGAGGAGGCCGACCCTGTGCAATCTAACGGGTCTATGGGAGGTAATTGGCAGCATGCGGTCTCTCAAGTACCCAGGTCCAATACCATGAAGGGCTTTATAAGTTACGACTAGCACTTTGAAGCGTATCCGGAGACCGATCGGTAGCCAGTGCAGCTCGCGGAGGATAGGTGTAACGTCGGTGTACCGAGGTGCACCCACCATCGCTCGCGCGGCTGCATTCTGGACGAGTTGAAGTCTCCGAATACTCTTCAAAAGCTGCCCCATGTAGAGCGCATTGCAGTAGTCCAGTCTTGAGTTCACGAGGGCGTGAGTGACTGTTGTGAGTGCCTCCCGGTTCAGGTAGGGATGCAACTGGTGCACCAGGTGAACCTGGGCAAATGCCCCCCTAAAGCCCTAAAGGTGCATAGGGTGCTCCTCTCTGTCGTGAAGGAAGCAGCCTAGTGTCCAGGCGATGCGCATGGGGAGGGGGATTAGGACACCCCTCGAAAAGAAGGCCTAGCTGTTTTTTCGGAAGTCAAAAGAAAATAAGAGCCTATTGTATTTTCGAAGAAACACAATAGCAAAACAGTAGGAGCTTGTGTCATCCCTACCTAACAGAGATTTAATGGACTTCCTCCATAAATGGCATGCAATTCCACTTTTATTGCCCCGACTTTGTTTTTTTATGGGGGCTCCTATAAATGATATAATGCGGTCTTGCTGCTAAGGCTGGGAAAGCTTTCGATGCGTAGCTTCGGAATTCTTCCCAGCCTTTTTCTCGCAGTAGGCAGCTCTGTTTCTTTCCATGTCACAAAGATATAGGTTGTGCTGTCTTATTGTGTCAGGGCTTCCCCAAACCAGCCCTTCCTACTTCGCCAGAAGAAGAAAGAGAAGGAAAGAAAAAGCACATTCAGATTTGCAAGGCTGTGTCCCCTATAATTTTGGAATAAGAGGGGGCCCTGGATTATATGGCCTTAGTTTCCTTGTCTGAAGAGCTGATGTCGGCTTGGGATTTTGTTGCAAGAAATGGGTCAGCCAGTTCCAAGCCATGTTGCAATCCCAACTGAAACAAGGACTTCCAGCTCTTCGCCACCAGTGGCACCTTCTCCACCAGTGACATCAGTGGCACCTCCAGCCTTCGCCCAAAGCCCCGCACCAGGAGGCTGAAACAGACCCCAAGTCAGAATTTCTGCCCCCCTCCGACCTGCACAAAAAGACCCCGAAGAGGGAGACTCTCTGCAGCAACACAAACATTCATTGAACATATCCATCCCAGGAGACGTAGTTTGAGGACCCCTGATTTAGTGCAATATAAAAAATGTAAATAATTTTTCTGCAGAACACTGATGTTTTCTTGTGGACCACCAGTGTTCCAGTTGGTGATTGCTGGACTAGAAGATCTCCAAGGTCCTTCCCAACCCCATTATTCTGTGTCCTATATAGTTGTCTGGATGTCTACATTACTTGGGAGCCATAAAATGTCAACCTCCAGTTCCAAAGTGCTGGTTTTTACCCTGGGCAATTAACAAACCGTACTTCAAATGAAGCAATTATAAATTTAAAGAAGGGTATTTCAGAAATCTGATTTAAAAATGGCCAATTCCTGAGAAGGAATAAATCATTCAATCCCCCCCCCCCCCCCCCCCCCCCCCCGGTTTGTGTTTCTTTTTCCCTAATGGCAATTCTGGTGTCTTGTGACAACACAGTTTGCAAACTGATGGTGAATTCCAAAACGGTTCATGAAATGTTTCCACAGTGGGGGGGGAAGCAAAGAGGAAAAAAATCCCCAGGGTTATTGATCCAATACAATACAATAACAGAGTTGGAAGGGACCTTGGAGATCTTCTAGTCCAACCCCCTGCCTAGGAAGGAAACCCTATACCGTTTCACACAAATGGTTACCCAACATCTTCTTAAAGACTTCCAGTGTTGGGGCATTCACAACTTCTGGAGGCAAGCTGTTCCACTGATTAATTGTTCTCACTGTCAGGAAATTTCTCCTTAGTTCTAAGTTGCTTCTCTCCTTGATTAGTTTCCACACATTGATTCTTGTTCTACCCTCAGGTGCTTTGGAGAATAGCTTGACTCCCTCTTCTTTGTGGCAACCCCTGAGATATTGGAACGCTGCTATCATGTCTCCCCTAATCCTTCTTTTCATTAAACTAGACATACCCAGTTCCTGCAACCGTTCTTCATATGTTTTAGCCACCAGTCCCCTCATCCTCTTTGTTGCTCTTCTCTGCACTCTTTCTAGAGTCTCCACATCTTTTCTACATCGTGGAAAACAAAACTGAATGCAGTATTCCAAGTGTGGCCTTACCAAGGCCTTATAAAGTGGTATTAACACTTCACGTGATCTTGATTCTATCTCTCTGTTATAAATCAGTTTTGGAATCAAATAATTGTACAGATTCTTATTGATAAAGAAGCTGTCCAATCAGTTACAATCAGTTAAAGTTGCATCTTTCAGGAGTTGGAATGTAGAATCTCAACATATTGCCATGGTAATGCTTACTATTAAGTATTATTACTGTTGAAGAAGAATCACCAATGCTTATTTTTCTAAGGAAAAAATACTTGTTTTTATATTACATCTTTATGAATTTATTCTAAAGAAATTGCAAAACACTAAAATGAGGCTCATTAATAAATATAAAAAAACAATTTGGTATCCGTATTGGTTAAGGCATCGAGATAGGAACAGGGTGACTGCACATTCTAGTCAGTGGTGGGATTCAAAATTATTTACTACCAGTTCTGTGGGTGTGGCTTGGTGGGGGGGGGGTCATGTGACCGGGGGGTGTCAAAAGACAGAAACTCACTTTAACTATGTCCTGCTGCAACAGGGGGTTGGACTAGATGACCTCTAGGTCCCTTCCAGCCCTCGATTGCTGTGCTCTTTCAAGGGATCCTCTGAATCTGTGCCTAGTGCCAGGTTTGTTGTCCTTCCTTCCTCCCTCCCTCCCTCTCTCCCTCCCTCCTTCCCTCTCTCTCTCTCTCTCTCTCTCTCTTTCTTTTGCAGCACCCCCCCCTCCTGCGGTTTTTGGCCTAGCAAGCCTCAGGGAAGCCTCCTGGGAGTAAAAACGTACCCCAAATCCCCCCAAAAAAGGTTTAAAAAATGTTCCTACTATTGCACAGGACAGCTGATTGTCGAAACTTTTTTTTCCACTTTGTTAAGCATGTTTTACTATGATTCTAGTCCTGCCTTAGGCACGAAGCCAGCTGACTGACCTTGGGCCAGTCCCTCTCTCTTAGCCCCAGGAAACAGGCAATGGCAAACGACTTCTGGGGGGAAAAAAACCTTGCCAAGAAAACATCAGGGAGTTATCCAGGTAGTGAGTGGCCAGGAATCAAAAACACACTCACTCTCTCTCACTCTCTCTCACTCTCTCTCACTCTCTCTCTCTCTCTCTCTCTCTCTCTCACACACACACACACACACACACACACACACACTAAATATAAGAGGTTTATAAAAAATAGAGCCATGTAATAATAAAATGGGGATTAAAATGAAATATGAGGAAACGGCAGCCTGGAAACCACTCCGTAGAAGAAAGAAAATGCAAATTCATAGGGAGGATAAATCATGCAAGATCCAGTTTGAATCATTGTTTAGACTCAGAAAGTGAATTGATGGAAATGTTTGTATGCTGTGCCAAATTCCACTGAACTGCTGAATCAGTCCCAAGGCATGTGGGAATTCATCTACTGCATTTAGGTTGATAAAAGTCTGAAGACCTGATTCCAGAGAGTGATAAAATCACTCCTGCGGACTGAATCTTTCCAATGAAGGTTTCTGACAGCCCTTCGGATCAAAACAAACTCCATTAATTTACTGTCCGCATTAGGAATAGGAATACAAATATTCTTCTTCTTCTTCTTTTTTTGGCCGAGTGTGATTGGACACACAAGGAATTTCTCTCCAGGGCATAAACTCTCAGTATACATATAAACAGCAAAGTGGTTAAGTCAGATCACAGATCATAAATCATCAGATACAACAATCATAAATCATAAGATACAAACAACAAAGTGATAAATCGTAAGGTACCAATAGGAGAAGGTAGTAGGAAAGATGAGAAGATGAGATGTATATTTCACCATGGCTGCCACTGGTGGTGCCATCTTGAAGTGGATTATTTTATGAGATCTTCTCTACTCAACCAAAGCTTCTGAATTGATAGTCAAGTGTTGAAGAACTGAAGGAGGACAGACCTCCTTCAGGACCTGGAATAGGCAGATTGTCAGAGTGCACCCAGTGTGACTACTATCTTTGAGGCAACCCAGGAGCAAATTACACAACCCAGAGGTTTGTCTTACAAACAGTGGTTTATGTACAAGACTTTTATATACAAGGCATACAGGATATACAGAGTATATATATACTAGCTGATAAAGGAAGAAATCCTGTGGCTCAGTGGCTAATATAACTGCCTGATATGTAATACAGCCCAGGTTCGATTCCCAGTAAGGGTATGGCTAGCTGATGAGAGCTAAATAGCTTGAAATAGATCTATACTAGTCTCCCTTTATTTATTTATCAGCACAAATGCAACACAAAATGTAAAAAAGGCAACAGTAAAAATAATGGCTTTCTGTCGTGATGCTCTCTTGTGATGAACCGATAGACAGAGAAAGGAAGCAGTATGCTTCCTCCCATATTTGGGCATACCAGGGGTTGTGACACAATACATACATACATACATACATACATACATACATACATACACACACATTTTAGGTAGGCAATCAATCAATCTCCAACTCTACATAGAGAACTACTATAAAGCTAATACACAAGGAGAGAGATGCAGGAGGAGAGAGAGAGAGACGCCCTCACATGGCCTCCCTTATATATACAGCTTCTTAAAGTGACAGTAACCCTGCTGACTCATCCTCATATCATAATCTCAGTTTACAGTCTTACAGCAGCTGGTCAGCTCTTAAATTGTCATTACCCGGGTAGTTTTATGGTGTTATAGGTATCCAACGTCAGATGTAAGCTGCTTATTTTTAGCAACTGAAGATGGAATTATGACATTTTCCTATTTAAAAAATCTGGAGAAGACAATGAATTTGCAGCATTGTGTGCTTACCTCCTTTGCTTTCTATCAAATATTGGTGCGAGATTGCCACACCGACATTAAATGATTTGCCACCAAATTCCAAAAACATTTGTCGGAAATGGCGCAGGGGATTGGACTAGATGACCTCTAAGGTCCCTTCCAACTCCGTTCTTCTGTCATTCTGAAACATGAGCTCATTCTGGCCATTGGGGACTCACACACATAAACAAAAGGTCATAGAATTCAGACCTCTTTGTATAGTGGCCTTCTACTTTTTTTGTTACCTTCCTTTTTTTAAAACCAAGAGGCTACTCATAATTTCCTAGACGTTCAAAGTCCTCTGATTTAGTTGTGAAAATTCCTGGCACGATAATGAGCCAAAATGTGACAAAGCATCCATCAAAGCAGCTGATGGCTTCTGACCTTTTTCTAGGCTCACTTTCTTAACTTTCATAGTTTGAAGGTAAGAAAAGAAGACAAGATGTGACAGATGCTGTGCTTGGAAAAAAACACTTAGTCGATTTAATTCTGGTCACCTATATGAGTAACTCAAGAGAACTACTTCAGCAGATTTGAAAGTTTTCATTCCAGGAGCATCACAAGATAAAATCCCAGCCAGATGTCATATTCCTTGGAAATGTCAAGCCCGCGAGATCAAAAATCCAGGCAGGTCAAAGGAATCCAAAAGTGTATTGCAAGCTCATGCTCTCTACAAGAATCTGAACTACTAACAGTTAAAGCAAATTGGTGGTAGATAAAAGTCAACGGAATTCAAGGTAGGCTGGACTTTGATTTCTTGTGGGTGCGAAGGGACTCCAGACTGATGATGCATTTGACCCCTCCCTTGGGTTCAACCTGATCCCTACAAGAAGCTAGCAATGGATGAAAATCTACAATCTCAAAACCTCATAAAGGTTTATTTCCTCGGATTGCAAAAGTGTTGAAAACTGTTGAGAGGAGAGATGCGATCCATTCCTACCTTAAACAAACCCGTTGCAAATATTTAGGAAAACATAAATTAAAACTGATCCCTGTTGGACTTGACCTACATTAAGCAGGTATTCTGGAGAAGCCAACAACCAGTTATTTTCCTCCATTATTTCTTGAAGTGGGATGGATTGCAACAGTTTTCAACACTTTTGCAATCCAAGGAAATAAAGCTTTATGAGGTTTTGAGATTGTAGATTTTTAGATTTTCAAGATTTACTTGTCCCAGCTTCTGCCAATCTAGCAGTTTGAAAGGACGTAACAATTACAAATAGAAAAATAGGAAATGCCTTTGGTGGAAAGGTAACAACGTTCCATGTGCCTTCGGCGTTTAGTCATGCCGGCCACATGACCACGGAGACGTCTTCGGACAGCGCTGGCTCTTCAGCTTTGAAACGGAGATGAACACCGCCCCCTAGAGTCAAGAACAAGTAGCACATATGTGCGAGGGGAACCTTTACCTTTACAGAACCTGCCAAGCTTATAAGCAAACAAACAAAACTTTGGAAGAGGAAAAATCCACACCTTTGTTTACAAGACATTTCCCTCTGCCACAAACGGATAGGACAAAAGTTTATTGTGCAGGGGCCTTTGGGTATCTTCTATTTCTTTTAATATAAGTCTCCAGGTATCAAAGTTATTGCTATAGCACATCCAGCCTAAGGCTAAGAAGAAAAATTGGCCTGAACTCTCGCGTGCTCTGTTCCCAGGAACTTTTGGGAACTTTAGAATCTCTTTTCGTAAAGATGGAGATGCTAAGGCTTCACGATCAATTCTATTGTCAGAAAAGGTAGCCCAGGTGAAGAGGTTCTACCATAAACCAAACAGCATGGTCACAAACATCAGCCAAGTTCTGTAGATCTCATAAAGCGGTTTTGTGAAGCTCAGCTTCTGGCGATTTTATGGGTATTTCCATGGATTCTTCCTGGCAACAGCGTACAAATTCTTGTTTTATTTTGAGGTGGTTTTTCCCTTCAATTTCCAAGTCTAGCTTCCGGCTCTGAGATTTCCTGGTGGGATCCCATTCACGTACAAATCAGGTATAACTCTGCATCTCTACTGGCTCCATAGTCCCAAAATATCTGGAGATCTTCATGTCGGACAGTTGTTGTCAGTGTTGAAATCTAAAAAAAAAAATTCCTACTGGTTCTGTGGGTGTGGCTTGGTGGGGGTCATGTGACTGGGTGGGCGTGGCTGTGTAGTTAGATGGATGGGGGGGGGGGTCAAAAGACAGAAACTCACTTTAATGTCCTACTGGAGCAGGGGGTTGGACTAGATGACCTCCAGGTCCCTTCCAGCCCTGCATTGCTGTGCTCTTTCAAGGTATCCTCTGAAGCTGCGTTTAGTGCCAGGTTTGTGGTCCTTCCTCCCTCTCCTTTTTTCCTTCCTTCCTTCCTTCCTTCCTTCCTTTTGCAGCATCCCCCCCCCCCATTTTTGGGCTAGCAGGCCTCAAGCAAGCCTCCTGGGAACAAAAATGACACCCCTCAAAAAGCTTTTCTTTTACTTTGTTAAGCATTTTTTACTACTGGTTCAGGCGAACCATCCCAAACTGGTAGCACTTTACCCCTGGTTTTTGTACACAAGTGTTGTCAAGTGATGTTCCTTTGATCCTTTTCTTCTTAAGGTGAAATATTTTAGATGGGTCTATAAAGGTAAGAGGGAAAGGTTCCCCTCGCACATATGTGCTAGTCGTTCCCAACTCTTGGGGGCGGTGCTCATCTCCATTTCAAAGCTGAAGAGCCAGCGCTGTCCGAAGGCATCTCCGTGGTCATGTGGCCGGCATGACTAAATGCCGAAGGCGCACGGAACGCTGTTACCTTCCCACCAAAGGTGGTCCCTATTTTTCTACTTGCATTTTTACATGCTTTTGAACTGCTAAGTTGGCAAAAGCTGGGACAAGTAACAGGAGCTCACTCCGTTACGCGGCGCTAGGGATTCGAACCACCGAACTGCCGACCTTCCTGATTGACTAGCTCAGCGTCTTAGCCAATTAGTCACCGCGTCCTTAAATGGGCCTCTTACATGAGCCCAAATGGGATGATTCATATCCTCAGCCAGAAGTCACCTTTCTCAGTCAACGTAAAGCAATATCACAGGTATCCAACCAACAACCGCAAAAATCACAAGCAACTGAAATAACTTGGCAGGAGACAAAGTTGCCAAATCTCCTGTGCACCACGGGAAAGGAAGAAAACGATATTTGTTAGCAACTTTCTGCCTATTAGAAAGAACCTTGAGTTGTCTTGGCATCCTCAGCTGCCATATGGAGTGAGGTGTGACCTATGTTAATTTTCTAGGTATCAAGAGAGTTGGTTTAATCTTAACCTCTATGATGTAGTGGGAGTAATGGCCCCATATGGCCGCGTAGGGATATAGAAATGTAGTTTGTTTTCTTTCTTTCTTTCTTTCTTTCTTTCTTTCTTTCTTTCTTTCTTTCTTTCTTTCTTTCTTTCTTCTCTTTTATCCTAAAGAGCTGATAATTATTTTCCCCATCAAAATAAAATAAAAAAGGCCCTTGGGGGGGTTTGGCAGTTAGCAATTTGCGATAGGCAAGCTTACGGAAATAAAAGTTCGTAAAGTTTGATCATTCTAAGACTACACCCTGTGGCTGTGTTGGCGAACCTATGGCACACGTGGCACGCGGGGTCCTCTCAGTGGGCATGTGCACTGTCACCAGCTGCTCTTCTGGTTTACGATCTTCATATGTGCGCTGGTCAGCTGGTCCTCAAGGGCGCTGGAAAATAGCCTGAAAAGGGCCATTTTGGGGCTGTTTTCCAAGCTGTTCCCAGGCCATTTTTGGCATTTTTCAGGATTTCCATTTTTTGACTGTTTTTAGGGGGTCAAAAATGGCCAGAAAAATGCCCCCAAACAGCCAAAAAACAGGCATGTGGGCACCGGCCAGCTAGCTTTTGGGTTTCTGGTGCTCTGCCATGCACAACCAGCAGGCCAGCATTCATGCGAATGCCAAAACGCAAAGACCAGCTGGCTGGCACACACATACGCACACAGCCAGCTAGTCTTCAGGTTTCTGGACCTCTCCCCCCCCTTATGTAATCCCTTTGAGATTGAAAGCTACCCATATTCATGTTGTACCTTCCTTTAGTAGCCCTATTGGGTCCGGATCAGTAGTAGGATTCAAATTATTTTACTACTGGTTCTGTGGCTTGGCGGGTGTGGCAAGGGAAGGATACTGTAAAATCTCCATTCCAGGGGAAAGTTACTGCAAAATCCACATTCCCTCCCAATCAGCTGGGACTCGGGAGGCAGAGAACAGATGGGGGGCAGGGCCAGCCAGAGTTCGCATTTGCCAATTCTCCGAACTAGTCAAAATTTCTGCCACCGGTTCTCCAGAACTGGTCACAACCTGCCGAATACCACCTCTGGTCCAGATCGGTGGTGGGCTCCTCCCGTTTTAACAACTGGTTTGGTGATTGCGCAACTTGCACACACGTGCACAGTTTGAAGAAATCTTCACGTCCGGGTTTCTTCGCAGGAGCAACACAACTGACAGATAAAGGTAGCGGATAGATGAGAAGAGAAAGGTAGGAAAACAGCGCAGGTGGGCAGGCCCATTTGATCATCGTCGTAGCTATCAGTTCGCCCAAACCGGGCCGAACTGGTAGAATCCCATCCCTGATCCAGATTTAGTAGGTCTCTTCACATTTCACTCCATCCATCCCGCTATAGAACATTTCCTGATGCTGTTTCCAAGCAGCGCTACGGCGCACAGTTTTATTACAGTGTGCACAAGAGAAAGAAGGCGCGTGACTTCCTTGAGAAGGACTCATATCAAGTTACCAGCATGTCATCCCTTCCCAGCAGAGTTCCAATCAATATCGAGTAATCACAGATCACTTCACATAGATCTCCGTGTCAATGCCTCAGCAGAATAAGATGTTACAGCTCCTGCCAAACTCTCTGGACTTTGCAGGAGCCTGATTGCAAATAACAATCAAGTTACATCAAGTCCAGATGACTTCTCTGACACTTGGTGAACCTTCTCTCCCGGGCTCCAAAGGATTGCTTGTGGAAAGGGTCACACAGGGATGACCTCTTACAAAGAGATACGGTACCTATCATCGGTTGGGTAAAAAGATAGCTCTGTTGCCCACCCACCCACCCCCCACTTCCCCTGAACTCCAAACCTTGATATTTGTCTTCTGCACATGGACTTTCATAGAGAAGGTTTGATTTTGCCTCCATTGTTCAAAAAAGACACTGATTGAGGAGGTGGACAGTGGTTATTTGTTTACTTGTTATTTATATTTCGTCTTTATTATTCTTTATAAACAGCTGGCAAGCATACCAAATACTCCTTCCTTCTATTTTCTCCCCTTTTGACTGACCCAAAATCACCCAGCTGGCTTTCATACCTAAGGCAGGACTAGAACTCCCAGTCTCCTGGTTTTTAGCCTGGTGCTAAAATTAGCTCTCCTAGTACACATATTCAGTATGTGCACTACTATTAGACTTTCCATGGATAATATTTAGATTTTCAAATATATCATCCACTTTTACATTCAACCATCTCTCTCCTCTCCTCTCCTCTCGTCTCCTCTCCTCTCCTCATTCCTTCCTTCCTCCCTTCCTTCCTTCCTTCCTTCCTTCCTTTCTTCCTTCCTTTAGTGGGGTTCAAATATTTTGCTTCCAATTATGTGGGCATGGCTTGTTGGGTGTGGCTTGGCTTGGTGAGCATGGCATCGGAAGGATATTGTAAAATCCCCATTCCCTCCCAATCAGCTGGGACTCAGGAGGCAGGTAATCAATGCGGGCGGGGCCAGCCAGAGGTGTTATTTACTGGTTCTCCGAACTACTCAAAATTTCCACTATTGGTTCTCCAGAACTGGTCAGAACCTTCTGAATACCACCTCTCTCTCTCCTTCCTTCCTTCCTTCCTTCCTTCCTTCCTTCCTTCCTTCCTTCCTTCCTTCTTTCCCTCTCCTCTCCAATCTTCTCCCCTCCTCCTCTTCCTCATCTCCTTCATTCCCTTCATAACAAAGTGATTGCCCCCTAAATTAAAGACCACTTTAACGTTCTGAATCTGCACCCAAACCTATAAATGAAGGACCTTGTGCTCCACCCAAAGGCCTTACTAAATGTTTACGTGTGATATAAGACAAGGAGGAAATCCCGGAAACGTTCTCTTAGTTTTATCTAATTCAGTCAGTTGGCAAGCAGGGTGGAGTTAACTTCTTGTCTTGCCCCAGCTTCCTTTTCATCCCAGCCTTCCCTATTCTGAAGAGTGTGCCTTGTCCTCCCCCAGAAAGCCCACGCAAAGGCCAATCAGGACCCTTGGCCTGGAAAAATGTGCACAGTCCCTAACTTAAAATGTGCTGCTGGTCACATGACAGCCTGAGGTTGGGGCATGACCTATTTTCTTTATTTACTCACCAGATAAGAGTCCCTTCGATCCTAAAACCCCAGAGCAGTTTCCAAAAGAAATTAAATCCAAGTTAGGCAATTAAAATCCCATTAAAAGGTTCAGTCGGATTACCCCAAAGTGTTTCTTTGGCCAATATTTTTTACATCTGAAAACAAATGCAAAGGTTTGCAGGATGAAACCTTTCCTTTCCTTCTCCTTTTGTCTGCCTTGGAGGATGGCTGAGAGCAGGTTAGAGATCAAGAGTTGGGAAGGGAAATAAATTCAGAGTTATATCCCATAGTGAGCTTCTGAACCTCAGCCAGGCCTTGTAGCCAAGAAAGAAAGAAAAAAAAAACTCCAGCCAGAGAAAGAACAATTGTAAGTGAACCCATATGGATTCAGGGAGGGGAAGGGGACAAAAAAAGAAGAAACTGTGAAGTCTAGACTGGAGAATGGAATGGGATGGGATGCGATGGGATGAGATGGGATAGGGATAGGGATAGGGATAGGGATAGGGATAGGGATAGGGATAGGGATAGGGATAGGGATAGGGATAGGGATAGGGATAGGGATAGGGATAGGGATAGGGATAGGGATAGGGATAGGGATAGGGATAGGGATAGAAAAGAATAGAAAGTGGAGTGGAATGGAATGGAATAGAATAGGGTAGGGTAGGGTAGGGTAGCGTAGGGCAGGGCAGGGCAGGAATAGGAATAGGAATAGGAATAGGAATAGGAATAGGAATAGGAATAGGAATAGGAATAGGAATAGGAATAGGAATAGGAATAGGAATAGGAATAGAATAGAATAGAATATGGAGTGGATTGGAGTGGATTGGAGTGAAGTGGAGTGGAGTGGAATGGAATGGAATGAAATAGAAAAGACCAGAACAGAACAGAATAGAATAGAAAGTGGAGTGGAGTGGAATGGAATGGAATAGATAGGGAAGGGTAGGAATAGGAATAGGAGTAGGGGTAGGGGTAGGATAGAATAGAATAGAATGTGGTATGGAGTGGAGTGGAGTGGAATAGAATAGAATAGAATAGAATGTGGTATGGAGTGGAGTGGAGTGGAATAGAATAGAATAGAATAGAATAGAATATTGGAATGAAGAATAGAATGGAATGGAATGGAATAGAATAGAATATATGGAATTGAATGGAATGAAATGGAATAGAATAGAATAGAATTCTTTATTGGCCAAGTGTGATTGGACACACAAGGAACTTGTCTTTGGTGCATATGCTCTCAGTGGGCATAAAAAGACAAGATACATTCGTGGCAGTGGCATTCCTCAAGGACATGGAACTAAAATGTTCTTTTTGTAGATATTTTCCTTAAAAATGAACAGAGATTTATGGGTTTTGGTTTTGTGGCTTATTTCAATAAAAATCAGTGCCATTGAATTTCAACGCCATCAAGAGGGCCTTTGGAGATGATAACAATGGGCTAGAGATTGACCACTTTGGGTTATAGCTTATATTATCCAGCCCAAATGTGGTTTATCCGCTAAACCATAATTCACCAATGATTGACTTAGCACAATATCAAACCCTTATAAGAGGCACATCTGACGCTATGAAGAATGATAAGAAATAGACACTCAGGAGTGACCTCTGATTCCAAGCTATTAAAGACCCATTGTGATCACTGTCTGCTTGTATTGACAGAGTACATCCACAGCCATGAACAAAGAGACACAAGCTTAACTCCAACTGTTCAAGCACTCGGTTGCCATGATTACATATCAAGAGAAGCTAATATCCTTCAGTGACAATCAATTGTTGGAAGCACATCACCAACCTATATTGATTTCTCGGTTTATTCTAGAAAGGAGCTGAGAACAAGCTGAACCTCAACGAGGAAGGAAAGTACAAAGCAAGAGGAATAGAGGAGATGGTTTCCTATCACTTCAACTCATCCTATGGCTAAAATTCAAAGGTTCTCCATCATGCCATGTACAGACTGAAAAATATGGGCTTAATTTATATGAGAGACAATAAGAAGAAACCCTGATGATGGATTCAATCATCTTGAGCTGATGATGGATTCAATCATTTTGGTCTCCACCTTGCTGAATATTTTCAACCAGAGACTGTCTAGATATGTTGAGGGGTTCTTGTCTGGACTCCTGAACCTAGCAACTGGTTCAACGTGATGATGACCTTATCAGAACTTCTCCCAGTTCTGAAATTTCATGATTTCAACTCTTAAAATAGCTTAAAATAGCTAATTTGGAATTTATATAGATGGTTCAGAATTGATTAATCGATTTGGCTGATTTATTTATTGATTGATCTATCGATCAAGATCTACCAAATCAGAACTTGTATCTAAACAGAGAAAAGAAACAAACAACCCCCCCTTTTTTTAAAAAAAAAAAGGTGAGTAAATTTATCAGATTTATCCAGCAAGGCCTAGATTATTTCATATACTGAGCTTCGGAAAAGCTGGCACTGAATTATTATGCATTCCATATATAGAAAGGGTCTCCAACCTTGGCAACTTTAAGATTTGTGGACTTCAACTCCCAGAATTCCTCAGCCAGCAAAGCAAAGCCAGCAGAGCAAAGGTGGCTGAGGAATTCTGGGAGTTGAAGTCCACAAATCTTAAAGTTGCCAATGTTGGAGACTCTTGATATATAGAAAAAGAGAGAGAGAGACAGAGACAGAGAGAGGCAGAGACAGACAGACAGACAGAGGGAAAGAGACAGAGACAGAGGCAGAGGCAGAGGCAGAGACAGAGTGTTTTCTAAATGATCTCAATTGTGATTTTTATCATTTCATGGCACCAGAGGTGGGTTCCTACCAGTTCGCACCAGTTCGGTAGAACCGGTTCGTCAAATCTACCGAACCGGTTAGAAGAGGTTCCACCAGTGGACCCGGAAAGCAGGCCACACCTACAGAAGAGGTTCCAAAAATTTCTGAAACCCACCACTGACACACAAACACACACAGACAGAAAGACTCACACAGAGAGAGAAAGAGAAAGAGAAAGAAAGGAAGAAAGAAATAAAGAAAAAAAGAAAAAAGAAAGAAAAAGTGAGAGATGAAAGAAAAAAAGGAAAAAGGGACAGAGAGACAAAAGGAAGGAGAGAGAGAGAGAGAGAGAAAGAAAGAAAGAGAAAGAAAGAGAAAGAAAGAAAGAAAGAAAGAAAGAAAGAAAGAAAGAAAGAAAGAAAGAAAGAAAGAAAGAAAGAAAGAAAGAAAGAAAACACATGGCTGGCAAGCTACTCCCACCAGGTCACATGGCTGGCAAGCCACTCCCACAAAGGAGGCCACACCCACAGAGTAGGTTAGAAGGTTCGAAAAAATTTTGAAACCCACCACTGCATGGCACACAAATATACTATGGTTCTTTCAATTTAGGGAACAGTTGCTGGGTGAGAATTTTAATAGTTCTATGGGTTTGTGGTAAACAGTCAACCAATCTCTTCCTAAATGGAATTAGAGATATTTAAAGCACACAATGGGGAAAAGGGGAGAAGGTCGCATTGACTTATTTTAACCAATGTTGGCATGTGAGCATCCATTGAATTTCAACCCATATCCAACCTTCCATTTGAGGCCTGTGGTGGCCAGCCCTTGGGAGTTGGAAATTTTAATTAGCCTTACAAAGTTTGCAGAAACACACTTCATTTTCTCTCCCAACGTCTTCACAAATCCCACTTCATTGTTTCGCGATTATATTAATAGTGTTATGTACCAGGTGAAACAGTTTTGTGGCTCCCTCAGGATCCCAGGAAGTGCAAATCAGATGAGTCTGCGGTCCTTCTGCATATAGCAACTTGCTGAAAGCCATTTCGGGATAAGCAATGGATAAATAACCAGCACACTCTTAAAAAAACCAGCAGGGCAATCATTCTGTCCTATCCTACTTGGGGAATGGACCAAAGAAAACTTTCCTTATGTAACTATCTCATTGACCTCTGCAGAAAGCTAAAAAATGCTTTTGCTTTTTGGAAAATATGAATTAAATCATTGGTCACCAAGCATTTTTTAGGAAGAAACGATCTAAATGATCTCAAATGATCTAAGCCCCAGAGATCACTGTAACAGCATTTCCAAAAAAAGCATTAAGAGTTGTTTACCTAATTTTGTGAAGTTTCTTCTCTGGTAAAATTATACTAGTATGCAAACTAGGGCATACAAAACCTTTGCCAGACCAATTCTCGAATACAGCTCATCTGCCTGGAATTCACACTGTATAACAGACATCAATACGATTGAGCGGGTTCAGAGGTATTTCACGAGAAGAGTCCTCCATTCCTCTATTCAGAATAGAATCCCTTATGCCTCCAGGCTTGAAATTTTGGACCTGGACAAACTAGAATTACGCCGCCTTCAGTCTGACCTAAGCGTAGTACACAAAATTGTCTGCTACAATGTCCTACTTGTCCATGACTGCTTTAGCTTCAACTGCAATAAGAGATGGGCAAACAATAGATACAAACTCAAGGTAAACCGCTCCAAACTCGATTGCAGAAAATACGACTTCAGCAACAGAGTGGTCAACGCCTAGAATGCACTGTGGTTTCTTCCCCAAGCCCCCATAATTTTAACTTAAGACTGTCTACCGTTGACCTCACCCCATTCCTAAGAGGCCTGTAAGGGGCGTGCATAAGGGCACCACTGTTTACTGTCCCTGTTCGACTGTACCCATTTATTTGTACCCATTTCCTGTGTTTAAACTTATACTTGGTGTCTCGTACATGTTTGATAAAAGAAGGAAGGGAGGGAGGGAGGGAGGGAGGGGAGGAAGGGAGGAAGGAAGGAAGGAAGGAAGGAGGAGGAGGAGGAAGGAAGGAAGGAGGGAGGGAGGAAGGAAGGAAGGAAGGAGGCAGAAGGAAGGAAGGAGGAGGAAGGAGGGGGGAGGGAGGAAGGAAGGGAGGAGGAAGGAAGGAAGGAGGAGGAAGGAAGGAAGGAGGAGGAAGGAGGAGGAAGGAGGAGGAGGAAGAAAGGAAGGAGGAGGAAGGAAGGAAGGAAGGAAGGAGGAGGAAGGAGGGAGGGAGGGAGGGAGGGAGGGAGGAAGGAAGGAAGGAAGGAAGGAAGGAAGGAAGGAAGGAAGGAAGGAAGGAAGGAAGGAAACCACCCCAAATCCTGTTTCACTTCGAATTACCAACCCCTGCTACCGATATTTGTCCTGGAGCATGGAAAAACACTGCTGGAATCCTTTCTTCACTTAAAGTTGACCCAATGCCAAAACTAAGGCTAAAGAGCAAAAGAGCAATGCCATTGCGGGGAGTGTTGGAATAAACAAACACCAGAAATAAATTTACACAATTGTCATCACAATTGAGGGTATCCAATAAATTCAGCTGCTTTACAATCTTCTGGGTTGTTGTTGCTGTTTTGTTTGTTTGTTTGCAGAGTGAGAAATCTTAACAGTCACCAAAGTTTACCTTGGCTGCAGTCCCAAATAGAAGTGCTTAGAAACAAAAGTGAAAAGAGCAAAATTGGAAAACTGACCTTGTCTCACTGGGGTGCCATCCAGGTGGATGGAATTTAACTCCCAAACATGTCCAGCCAAGATGGCTGATGCTGAGAATTCTGGGAGTTGAAGTCCAGACCTCTAGAAGGCACCTGAATTCAGCAAAGTCTGCCTTAAAGGAACATGTCTTCCCCGGTTCCACCATGTGTCTTCTCATCGTTGACACATGATTAAGAAGGGAAATTCTTGGGGAAGGAGAAAATTATGTCAAGTGATTTGTGAGTTATGGAGACAAGAATGGAGGAAGAAAATGTAGAAATTCTTTCAGATGTGGATACGAGCTGGAGAATAATTCACGATCTTGATTTGTGTTGAAGAACTGAAGATTGGCTTGCAAAGTTCTTCTGCAAAGTCCACCCAAGATTGGGGAAATGTAGTAGCAACTCGTTAGGAAATGTTAGGAGCTTTTGAACTTAGGTATGACTGTCTGTCTGTCTGTCTGTCTGTCTATCTATCTATCTATCTATCTATTATTTGTCTGTCTATATCAATTTATTTATCTATCTGTCTATCTATCTTATCGGTCTGTTTGGCTGTCTATCAATTGATTGATCGATCTGATCAGATCTGATATTTATCTATCTATCTATCTCTATCTATCTATCTATCTATCTTATCTGTCTATATTTGTCTGTCTGTCTCTCTAACTATCCATCGATCCATCGATCCACCCACCTACCCATCCATCCATCCATCCATCCATCCATCCATCCATCCATCCATCTATCTATCTATCTATCTATCTATCTCTTATTTGTCTGTCTGTTTATATCTATCTATTTATCTATCTGTCTATCTATCTATCTTATCGGTCTGTTTGTCTGTCTATCGATTGATGGATCGATCTTATCAGATCTGATCTGACCTCTATCTATCTATCTATCTATCTATCTATCTATCTATCTATCTATCTATCATCTATCTATCTTATCTGTCTATATTTGTCTGTCTGTCTCTCTAACTATCCATCGATCCATCGATCCACCCACCCATCTCATCTATCTATCTATCTATCTATCTATCTATCTATCTATCTATCTATCTATCTATCTATCTATCTATCTCTTATTTGTCTGTCTGTCTATATCTATCTATTTATTTATCTGTCTGTCTAGCTATCTATCTTATCGGTCTGTTTGTCTGTCTATCGATTGATTGATCGATCTGATCAGATCTGATCTGTATCTATCTATCTATCTATTTATCTATCTATCTTATCTGTCTATATCCACCCACCCTCTCCACAGTGCTGTTCTCCCAATGGGACCCCAGGCCAACCGCCAGAGCCAGGTCTTCCGGCCCTCACAAAAGGATAGGAGAGTTGAGGGCCAACCCCACATTGAGGGGCAAGATGTTCCAGAGGACAGGACCAACAGTAGAGAAGCCCCCACCTCTTCTGGACTCCTTGGTCTGATGGTACCCACAGCATGCCTCCTGCCAGCATGAGTGGGGCAGGCCAATCCAAGTAACCCGAACCAAGGAGCCAAGGTGGCGCAGTGGTTAGGGTGCAGTACTGCAGGCCACTTCAGCTGACTGCAGTTCTGCAGTTCGGCTGTTCAAATCTCACCGGCTCAGGGTTGACTCAGCCTTCCATCCTTCCGAGGTGGGTGAAATGAGGACCTGGATTGTTCTTGGGGGCAATATGCTGACTCTGTAAACCGCTTAGAGAGGGCTGAAAGCCCTATGAAGCGGTATATAAGTCTAACTGCTATTGCTATTGCTATTGCAATGCCATGAAGGGCTTTAAAAAGGTGATCACCAACACTTTCAATTGTACCTGGATTGGTTATCTGCTGCCCAGTAACACTGACTTTATTTTCTGCACTTCTTTGTAGATGAAGCTAAGTTGGCATCTTTACTGCGTCTAATCAATTCACCAATCAATAAACTGGAGTGCAATTCTTCAGGGAGGTTTTATGGACTTCACTAGCATGCATTCAGTCTCATCACCCTAAGTCAATTGTCAGTGCATGTATAAAGGTTCCCCCGCACATGCGTGCTAGTCGTTCCCGACTCTAGGGGTGGTGCTCATTTCTGTTCCAAAGCCGAAGAGCCAGCGCTGTCCAAAGACGTCTCTGTGGTCATGTGGCTAGCATGACTCAATGCCGAAGGTGCATGGAACACTGTTACCCTCCCACCAAAGGTGGTTCCTATTTTTCTACTTGCATTTTTACATGCTTTCGAACTGCAAGGGTGGCAGAAGCTGGGACAAGTAACGGGAGCTCACTCCGTTATGTGGCGCTAGGGATTCGAACCGCCGAACTGCCGAGCTTTCTGATTGACAAGCTCAGCGTCTTAGCCACTGAGCCACTGCGCCCCCCCCCCCCACTTCAGCCTCATAACCCTAAGTCAATTGTCAGTGCATCAGTGGTGGGTTTCTAATTTTTTTACTACCGGTTCCCTTGTGTGCGCGCGACACTTCTGCACAAATGCAGAAGCATCCGGGCGGGTGGGCGGAGCTTCCCACCACCACCCCGATCCAGACCGAACTGGGAGTGACTCACCTCTCCAGTGCATGTATAAGATTTGCCTAATTCTAATAACCCTTCTTTTTCCTATAACCACCAGTCACAAAATACAGAGAAACAACAGAGAACAAAAACAAACTTAAATATTCATTTACAAATCAAACGATATTAGACAGCAGAGAAGGAGAGGTAACATCACAGCTTCAGCTTTAAAAGTGGGGAGGGGGGAGAATACACAAACACGGAGAGAATAAAAACGTTCTTTGAAACTTCGCGTCGGAAGCAAAACGGGTCAATCTTCCCTTAAATTAAATTACACTTCTCCATTAGCAATACAAATTCCCGGTATAACTAAAACATCATGGATCTAAGTGACAAGATTAAAAAAAAAACCAACCTCAAAAACCCCCACCTCACTTCAGACGAACAGAGACTCGATCGAGACAAAAGCAAGTCCCGCTTGCTCGTACCTAAAACATTCTTTCATATATTTTTTTAATAAAACAACTGATACAAATTCAAAACCGCCTTCATAAATCAAACATTATGCGCCACACGAGGTTTCAAGGTTTCCCCGCAAACCTCCCCCACCCCCCCACTGAAGCATGGCTGTCTCTAAAAGAAGAATCATTGGTGGGGGCTCCTAGAAGTGTTGCTGATGTGTGTGTGTGTGTGTTTGTGTGTGTGTGTGTGTGTGTGTGTGTGTGTGTGTGTGAATGCGTGTCTGTCTGTCTGTGTGTGTTTCACATGAACGCTTGAGGTTTTATGAAAGGTTTATTGGATTTCGTCGTCCCTTAAGGGGAAACCCTTTAAATGTCTCCGCAATTATAAGACTAATAACACTTTCGCTCCTAAGACACAGCCTTGACTTGACAGAGAGATGAAGCTGGAAGTTACTCAGTCAATACAAAGCTATTAATCTCTGTCACCCTGCTGTCAGTGCATCCCAAGAAAAACAATGTCGTTGCTTGACCTATCCGGGGTGGTGCGGTGATTTTATTCAGGATGTCACTATTCATTGGGACAGCTTTTGTCACAGCCGGACTCCTCCAAGGGACCCCCTCTCTTCTTTATCTTGACTATGGTGACACCCTTCAGATAGCAGTAGTTTGTTCCTCCGACGCAACTTATTGTTGTTATTTAGCGGTTATTCATGGGAAGAAGACTGGGAGAAATAAAAATAGCCAGCACCTGCCAATAAGGGAGGAAAAGGAGAGGCGTCTGCAGCAAAGGTGGGTTCCTACCAGTTCGCACCTATTCGGTAGAACCGGTTCGTCAAATCTACCGAACCGGTTAGAAGAGGTTCCACCAGTGGACCCGGAAAGCAGGCCACACCTACAGAAGAGGTTCCAAAATTTTTTGAAACCCATCACTGGTCCTTGGATATGATTATTCTACACTACCATGCTCATATTTATAAACCTCAGTGCCTCTGTGAAAGGTAAGGATGACTACTGCATTTGTGGTGCAATCAGAACGTTGCGTGTGTTGAAGTTGTTTTAACGCAAACCAAAGATGCCTTTTAAAAAACAAGTTGACATCATATTCTTATGCATGCCAGTGCTGTGTGTGAGGTAATTTAAGGTGGTTCTGACAAGTGTCGTCGGCATCTTCATATCCGGTCTCATGGGCGGCAAGCCACTCCCATCCGGTCACATGTGTGGCAAGCCACTCCCACAAAGGAGGCCACACCCACAGAGTAGGTTGGAACAATTTTTGAAACCCACCACTGGTCTGCAGCCTATGGCTTAGCATACCTTCAGATACAGACACCTGGGGGAATGGGGAGGGGGGAATATCCTAAGACTGTGATGGCAAACCTATGCCACACGGGCCGCAGGTGGCATGCAGAGATCTCTCTGCGGGCACCCGAGCCGCCGTCCCAGCTCAGCTCCACCGCACCACTCAGCATGTGCACGCGCCTCCTGACAGCCAGCTGATTTTCGTGTCTCTGACGCACATGCGCTGGGGCGTGGCACATGTGGGAGATGCGTGTGCATGCGTGGAGGGGTCACACGTGCATGTGCGGGGGAGTGGCGCCTCCCGAGACCCATTTTTGGTCCCAGGAGGTTTTAGGGAGGCCTGCTAGGCCCAAAATGTGCACGGAATGATCAGAACCTAGATTAGGGGTGTCAAACCCGATTTCATTGAGGGCCGCATCAGGGTTGTGCTTGTGGGTGTGGCCAGGGTGGGCGTGGCCAGCTTGACATCCATTTTCAGGTGCGACGGCCTCTTGAGAAACTCGAGGGGGCTGTGCGTGGCCCTCCCGAGCTCCGTTTTCGCTGGCAGAAGCACTGCAGACCAGTCCCTTGCTGTTTCCAGGTCCTCCCTGAGGGCCAGATCTAAGCACCCTGCGGGCCAGCGGGCGTTGAGTTTGACACCCCTGACCTAGATGGTTAATCGTTGCATTGATATTAGATTATGAGCGAGGTCCGACAATTCAGGTTCACGTCATTTGTGAATGTTTGTCCCTGCTTCATTCCCTCAAGCGTCGTTTAACTGAGAGATGGAGGAAGCCACCTGTTTGAATTACATATTTTTAGGGACCAACCTAATTTGTGCGAGTTAACCTTAGAAGGCAAATTAGAACACAGCCATCATTGAAATTCTGCCCTTCCTTGGAAGTTGAAATATTGGAGGAACTGCAAGAAATAATAATAATTGTATTTTGGGGAATTGCCATATATAATATGCTGACCGTAGTTTGTTCCCTGGGATGGGATACCTAAAAACTAACGTAGCATTTGTCAACGTCATACTGTAAGCTCATCCCGTTGTGTACTTGCACACAATGTCAGGATGCAGAAGTTTGCATTGCAATGTTGCCCCACCCATTCCCTTCCTTCTTCATTGGTCTCTTTCTACCCTTCCTTGGAAGATGCTTGTCATGTATCGTTAAAAAAAACTCCAGTTATTATTTTCCATACACTCAGAATCGGAAAGAAAAATTATAGGCCAGTGGCTCTCAGCTTGTGGTCCGCAGATCCCTCAGGGCAAGGGTGAAATGCTACCCGTTCGTCTGAACTGATAGTAAAAACAATACTACTGGTTTGAGCAAACCTGTTTTTCTGACTATCTGCTGTGACACAGGATTTATATTAGCTGAAAAGCAGGATTTCCTGATTTCTAGCGAATCTAAATTGCTTGGCACAGCGGATTCCCTCCCCTCGCTGTTCGCTTACCTTTGCAGGCGCCCTCTGCACATGTGTGAAAGGTGCTGCAAATGTGCTAGCATTCACCTTGCTACCGAACTGGATTCCGAGCTGGAAATCCGAAGTGGATTTCACCCCTGCCTGGGGGGCTGTGATGCTATCACAGGGGAGTTCAAAAAAATGTTAGGATTTGCGTTAAGTCTGGGTAGTTCATGGCTGTGGCCAAGTGGTGGGTTTCAAAAAATTTTCGAACCTACTCTGTGGGTGTGGCCTCCTTTGTGGGAGTGGCTTGCCGGCCATGTGACCTGGTGGGAGTGGCTTGCCGGCCATGTGTTTTCTTTCCCTCCCTCCCTCCCTCCCTCCCTCCCTCCCTCCCTCCCTCTCTCTCTCTCTCCCTTCCTTTTGTCTCTCTGTCCCTTTTTCCTTTTTTTCTTTCATCTCTCTCTCTCACTTTTTTCTTTCTTTTTTCTTTTTTTATTTCTTTCTTCCTTTCTTCCTTTCTCTTTCTCTTTCTCTCTCTGTGTGAGTCTGTGTGTGTCAGTGGTGGGTTTCAAAATTTTTTGGAACCTCTTCTGTAGGTGTGGCCTGCTTTCTGGGTCCACTGGTGGAACCTCTTCTAACTGGTTCGGTAGATTTGACGAACCGGTTCTACCGAACAGGTGGGAACTGGTAGGAACCCACCTCTGCTGTGGCCACAAAAGATATTGGGTGAAGAAAAGGTTGAGGACCACTGGTATAGGCTACAGGTCAGTTAGCCAAGGAGTTTGCAAACTGGGATTCAGAGAAAAGCAATCCAAATGATTAGGAATCCAGAACTGAAAAAATAATGAGAACACTTGCAGGAATTCGGTATGTCTGGACTAGTGAAAAGAAGGACCAGACATGATAGCAGTGTTCCAATATTTAAGGGGCTTCCATAAAAAAGAAGGGGGAGGGGGTTTCAACCTATTCTTCAAAGCCCCAGAAGGCAGGACAAGAAACAATGGATGGAAACTAACCAAGGAGAGAAGCAACCTAGAACTAAGGAGGAATTTCCTAACAGTGAGAACAATTAAACTAGTGCAACAAATTGTCTTCGGAAATTGTGGTTGCCCCGACCCTGGAGGCTTTGAAGAAATGTCCAGACAGCTATCTATCGAAATAGTGTAGGCTCTTCTGCAAGAGCAGGGGGTTGGATTAGATGATCTCCAAGGCCCCTTCCAATGCTTTTATTGTTTCTGTTACTGGGGTGAGGCCACCACCTCCGTGCGAAATGCTGGAGTTTGCTTAAATGCAAGCTTGAGTGATCCAAAAGCGGCTCATTGGATTTGTGCAAATACACGCCTTGAGATATAATTAAAGAAGCCTGAAAAATGGGAAACGATCTAAAACAAATTAACCAAGAATATTCCAAAAACAAACCATCTCGCCTTTCCCCCCCCCCCTTTTAATTAGGAAATTTAAATAAAGGAATCAATGAATAAAAATGCGCACCGAGTGGAGATCTCATTAAACGATTGATTATGAATCAGTTATGAATAAGGATGATTTGTCCCTGCGTTTCGTAAGGTTGCTGCTTTGCCCCACCCTGCAGCTGAAACATGGCAAAACTAACTGAAACTGATACAAGATCCCCCCCCCCCCAAAAAAAACCAGCTAGCCAGTTGAGGGGGTTTTAGCCATTCCAAAATTATTCCCAGATGATAAGGAAGGAAAAGAAGGTGGAAGATTTTTTTCCAGTTACTACTGCTGCTGCTGCTGTTTTTTCTTCTCTTTCTCCTCCTCCTCCTCCTCGTCTTCTTCTTCCTAGCATATTCCCACAGGTACAGGGCAGAGGTGGGTTCCTACCAGTTCGCACCTATTCGGTAGAACTGGTTCGTCAAATCTACCGACCCGGTTAGAAGAGGTTCCACCAGTGGACCCGGAAAGCAGGCCACACCTACAGAAGAGGTTCCAAAATTTTTTGAAACCCACCACTGGTCCTTGGATATGATTATTCTGCACTATCATGCTCCTATTTATAAAACTCAGTGCCTCTATGAAAGGTAAGGATGACGACTGCGTTTGTGGTGCAATCAGAACATTGCGTGTGTTGAAGTTGTTTTAACGCAAACCAAAGATGCCTTTTAAAAAACAACTTTGCATCCTATTCTTATGCATGCCAGTGCTGTGTGGGAGGTAATTTAAGGTGGTTCTGACAAGTGTCGTCGGCATCTTCATATCCGGTCACATGGGCGGCAAGCCACTCCCATCCGGTCACATGGGCGGCAAGCCACGCCCACAAAGGAGACCACACCCACAGAGTAGGTTCGAACAATTTTTGAAACCCACCACTGGTACAGGGTCTGGTTTTCAGATCATTGAACGCCACTTTGCACAGTCAGCTGCGTATCTTTGTTTTTTGTTTTTTAATATATTTTTATTCTTTTTTAAGCAAAACAACACATACAAAACAAAGCGAGAGCAGAACAAAAAACAACTTTCCTCCATTTCATCAAGCATGTGGTTTGGTTACAGGTTTTTGTACACCAATTCTTAAGCTCGGGGTTAACATCACTGGTTTACATTAAACATAACTGAATATTTCGCTGTCATTGAGCATTATGTGTTCAAATTACCATTAATATTCTTTCATTTGTAACAATCCTTATTTCCTTAAATTCATAATTAGCTATCAAATAACAATGAGTCTTTAAAGTGTTATAGTGTCACCTATCTCTAAGGAGAAAGAGCGAAGGATAGAACAAATGATTCCCATTAATTTATAATATACAGTCATATTTTCAATTCACCATAATGTCACCAATCATCCCTCCCTCCATCTTTCCCTCCCTCCATCCTTCCTCCCTCTGTGCTTATTGTTTACCTATATTATGCTTTATATTCTTACTATCATTTATTCTCTTACATACAATTATCGATATACATTCACATAGTTATTCTTTTTCTTTGCCTTTCTTATACTTTGTTATTCCATTTAAAAGATTATAATATACAGTTTGAGTTGCTTTGTTTATCATCCCTAGCACCTGTTGTAACACCACCTTATTTTCCCTTTCTTTTCTCCCTCCCTTCCTTCTCTACTTCCTTCCTCCTCTCCTTCCCCTTCTTTCTTCCCTTACCTCTCCCCTACTCCTACCCTCTCTCTTCCCCTTCCTGCCCTCTCTCCTTCTCTTTCTCTTCCTTCCACCCTCCTCTCCTTACCTCTTTCTTCTTCCCTTACCTCTCCTCCACGCTTCCTCTTCCTTTCCTACTATCTCTCCTTCTCTTTCTCTCCCTTCCACCCTCCTCTCCTTACCTCTTTCTTCTTCCTTAGCCTCTCCTCCACTCTTCCTCTTCCCTTCCTACTATTTCTCCTTCTCTTTCTCTCCCTTCCACCCACCTCTCCTTACCTCTTTCTTCTTCCCTTACCTCTCCTCCACTCTTCCTCTTCCTTTCCTACTATCTCTCCTTCTCTTTCTCTCCCTTCCACCCTCCTCTCCTCGAAGCTGGCCTTTATTTTATCTTACATTAAATCTCTGTTTTCTGATGCCCTCAACATTTTTGGTCCCATGCCAGGGATATGTTGGAGTTTGACCAAAACTATTTTAAAGCTTCTTTGTCTATGCAGCTGTCATTTTTGCTTAGGCTCTTGGGCTCAAATTAAAAGTGGGCGTCAGAAGAGGATGGGTTAAATTCAGATGTGGGAAGAAAAATCTGGGATAGAGGGCTTTCACTTTCAAAGATTCAAAAATAATAAGGATGATAATTCCCTAAGGTAAATGTAAAGGTTTCCCTCGCATATATGTGGTAGTCGTTCCCGACTCTAGGGGGCAGTGCTCACCTCCGTTTCAAAGCTGAAGAGCCAGCGTTGTCTGAAGACGTCTTTGTGGTCATGTGGCTGGCATGACTAAATCCCAAAGGCGCACAGAACGCTGTTCTCTTCCCACCGAAGGTGGTTCCTATTTTTCTACTTGCATTTTTATGTGCTTTTGAACTGCTAGGTTGGCAGAAGCTGGGACAAGTAATGGGAGCTCACTCCGTTATGTGGCGCTAGGGATTCGAACCACAGAACTGCCAACCTTTCTGATCAAGAAGCTCAGTGTCTTAGCCACTGAGCCACCGTGTTCCTCCCAATAATTCCCCAGAATAGCTATTTTTCCCCCTTTCCCAACTGTTATTACTTCTGTTTTCTTTTAGGACTATTCATTTGTGTTTGTGTGCCTTCAATGACATTTTTTTTTGAAGTGGTTTGCCATTGCCTGCTTCCTAGGGCAAAGAGGGAGTGACTGGCCCACGATCACTCAGTTGGCTTTGTGCCTAAGGCGGGACCAGAGTCTCCTGGCGATTGGCCCAAAGTCACCTAGCTGGCTTCCTTGTCTAAGGGGAGACTAGAATTCACAGTTTCCCACTTTAGAGCTTGGTGCCTTAACCACTACGCGAACCTGGCTTTAAAAGTATACTTGAGTCATTTTATTTGTATGAAATGCAGAAAAAGTTGCTGTTTTCCTAATTTGCTCATGTATTGATTTTCCAAGGTTATAAAGCTGCTCTGAGCAACAAGCTCTTTGGATGTCAATCAAATATTGTGTTTCAGGTCACACAGAAAATTAAAAACTCCATTAAATGGAAATATAAACAAAGAGCTTTAGTTAAATGAAAGTCAAAAAGGAGTGTAACTGGTTTGGAATAACTGAAGGCTCTATAAACAGGACGGAAAACAAATAGCAATCTTCTATTTAGTGTTCCTTCCTTCCTTCCTTCCTTCCTTCCTTCCTTCCTTCCTTCATTCATTCATTCATTCATTCATTCCTTTCTTCATTCCATCTTCCTCTTCTTCCCTCCTTCCTTCCTTCTTTTCTTCCTTCCCACTTCCCTCTTTCTTTCTTTCCTTCCTCAATTCATTCATTCATTCATTCATTCCACTTTCCACTCCTTCCTTCTTCTTTCTTTCCTTCCTTCCACTTCCTTCTTTCCTTTCTCGATTCATTCATTCTACCTTCCTCTCCTTCCTTCCTCCCTCCC